>NC_090274.1:130953227-131253681 GCF_040414725.1 Anabrus simplex
ACGCATCGCAAACCTCAGTACTACCATCTTGACGGGCCTAAACCCCAGTAGTGCTAACTTAACCTAACTAGCATGAGGTAAACAAAGCCACGTGCAGCTGTCATCCGCCATCTTTGAGCACAGTGCTGCCCTCTTTAGCTACTTACCTTTGAAATGTGGTGGCGGATAATTTGAAAAATGCTTTTTTGACAGCAGCCATATTGCATCGCAAACCTCAGTGCTACCCTCTTTAGCTAGATACCTGTGGTAGCAGACAATTCCACGTGACAGCAGCCATCTTTGAGCACCGTGCTGCCCTCTATGTGGTGACGGCAAATTCCACGTGCTCTTGTTTGGAAACAAACCCACGTGCTTTTTTTTTGACAGCTACCATCCACCATCTTTAATCAACAGAGCACAGTGCTGTACTCTTTAGCTAGATACCTTTGAAATGTGGTGGCGGCAATTTGAAAAATTCTATGTGCTCTTGTTGGGAAACAAAGCCGCGTGCTTTTTTTTTGACAGCTGTCATCCGCCATCTTTAATCAATAGAGCACTGTGCTGCGGGCAATTTCGTTAGCTGTCATCCGCCATCTTTAATCTAGAGAGAACAGTGCTGCCCTCTATGTGGTGGCGGTAAATTCTATGTGCTTTACAAACCTATGTGCTTTTCTGACAGCTGTCATCCGCCATCTTTAATCCAGAGAGAACAGTGCTGCCCTCTATGTGGTGGCGGCAAATTCCACGTGCTCTTGTTTGAAAACATACTCACGTGCTTTTTTGACAGCTGTCATCCGCCATCTTTGAGAACAGTGCTGCCCGGTGACGGCAAATTCCACGTAGAAACAAAGCCATGTGCTTTTTTGACAGCTGTCATCCGCCATCTTTAATCCAGAGAGAACAGTGCTGCCCTCTATGTGGTGGCGGCAAATTCCACGTGCTCTTGTTTGAAAACATACTCACGTGCTTTTTTGACAGCTGTCATCCGCCATCTTTAATCCAGAGAGAACAGTGCTGCCCTCTATGTGGTGACGGCAAATTCCACGTAGAAACAAAGCCATGTGCTTTTTTTGTCAGCTGTCATCCGCCATCTTTAATCACCGTGCTGCCCTGTGACGGCAAATTCCACGTAGAAACAAAGCCATGTGCAGCTGTCATCCGCCATCTTTAATCACCGTGCTGCCCGGTGACGGCAAATTCCACGTGGAAACAAAGCCATGTGCTTTTTTTTGACAGCTGTCATCCGCCATCTTTAATCACCGTGCTACACTCTATGTGGTGACGACAAATTCTAAATGCTTTACAAACCCATGTGCTTTTCTGACAGAGCTGTCATCCACCATCTTTAATCACCGTGCTGCCCCGGTGACGGCAAATTCCACGTGCTCTTGTTTGGGAACAAAGCTTTTAATCCAGAGAGAACAGTGCTGCCCCGGTGGTGGCAAATTCTACGTGCTTTACAAAGCTATGTGCTTTTTTGACAAAAAAAAAAAATTCTGCTCTCGAGATACTTACCGAACTATACTCACGAAACTGCTCATCACCTTCTTTCTTCTATGAGTAATAAACAAAAACTCTATCCTGCAAATAAGGAGCGGGAGGAAGGTGATACCTAACCTAAAATAAAAGAATATGCCAATTCTACATTATTTATTTACATCTTGTATGTACAAGTTTTATCTCGAATCATTTCACCCTAGCGTACTTCTCGATGCAATTCTTGAATGTACAAGTTTAGACTTGTCGTACCAGCGTTCCTCCCCGAATTGTGATGTAAGACAGCGTAACGTAAGTACACACACCTCTAGCATAATGTTTATGTAAAGTAGTACTTATCAATACTACTATGCCCCCAGGCTAGCGTGTTGGTAGAATTTGGAATGACAAACCGTTTACAATCATCGCTATTAAGGGCTACCTTACTAATTAAATGAGTGTACAACTGGTGCTTCTTGCTTCTAATGACAGACATTTGCTTATGCAAAACAGGTGGATTACTTTTAATGCAATTGTTATAGTTTTCAAAACTTAGCTGATTCTGAACGACATTCTTTTTAACCCCCTTCAATCTCTTTATTTGTAATTCATTTAAGAGTTTTATGCAATATGACTTGGATTTAGTACCTACAAATGAATCGATAATATTCCCAGCACATTCATCTTTCATTTTACCTAGAACCTTTTTGTTCACTAGCGGTAGATGATATTGATTATCTGCAGGATAGTTACTCGTATCAAACCTACCCAAGTCAGGCTTTATATCATTGTAATAGTCATCAGTTTTGATTTGATAAATAAACGAATCGGTATCTGTGTAGAGCAATTGCGCATTATGCGCGTACTTCTTCATCATATAATCGTAATGGAATTCATACATGAGTGTTTTAGCCAATTCAAGTACTGTGAAGCCGACGTAGGTAGGTTTGTCATACTTAACCTTGACACGATTCATCTGTATAATAACTAAATTCTCGTGTATGATGGTGCAGCTGTGGAAATTTGGTTTACTTATTAAATAGTTAGCACCATACCTTTTCTTAATATTATCCCAGTTTGTAATCAATTTTACATCAACGCGTTTGTCAACATTCTCCATAGTCTTACCAAACACACTATTATTCATGAGCTTGTAGAAATCTTTTTCAAACTCGTTAACCGCATTCGTTCTTAAATTATTGTTCAGATCGATATATGGCTTTAGCCACGGTGACTGATTAAATTCTAGTACGCGATGAATTTTGGATAACTTCAAACCATGCTGCAAACACTGTTTTAAATTTCGGTAATGAATGATATACTTAGATTTATCGCATAAATTAGCAATGAGCATTTTCGTCGTTGATGCAATGTACGGGGACTTCATATTTTCAGGGCAGAACGGTAGGTCATTATGAGAAGTGTGTAACTCTTTCGGATACTGTAAGTCAACTTCGAGGAAATAACCTTTATCAGCTTCATCACCTAGGGCGTGTAGCTGTAAAGCATCAATTTCGCACTGCGTCAGCCAGCGGAAACCACTCACCGGTAGATGCTGACTCATCGCCCACCCATACTGATTATTAGCATCGAGGTAAACGATATACCGAGATTCCTGACTGGAATCGAAACTCGGCATGTACTTATTATTAGCCCTCGAATACCGGCCGCTGCACTGACTCAGACCGCCTCGAATGGATGCTTTTATAAAGTGCACCATATCGATATCCGTTAGCAGCTCCAAATTCACACGCGTGTATTTTAACATCGCGTCCCAACTTAACCCAGGTGCAGTAAAATACTGACATGGGTCAAGGCTGTAGGTGTTCATGCAAACACAGCGAAAATTTTCAAAAACATCAGCTAACAAAAGTACATCTGTCTTTAAATATAAATCGGAGTATTCACCCAGCGTTTGAATGTGGAACTGCTCCCAGATATGTTGTGCATGTAAATAGTCATCATCACTAATATCTGCTGAATTCAGCGAGCTGTAAAAGGATTGTTTCGATGGTAAGGCACGTTCTTCGAGGCGGTCTAAGCAGTCGAGATATTCGTAACAAAAAACACCCTTACGCCGAAGTAAATTAAACTGCGCTTCTTCAGGGAAAACGCGTCGAATTTCCGTAAATTGTTCAGGCTGTAAATGACTAGAAAGTTTATCGAGGCTACTCGCCATAAAGCGAAACGAGTCAAGGAATCTCAGTTTTATAGAATGCTCAGCATCTACTTTTACAGACTTTGCAAACGCAATGTACCGCTCTTTATTCTGAGGGATTATATCTACTTTTTCATCCGAAGCTCCAAATTGTGAAATGATGAAATGAGAGTCGTAACCGGATAAGTTATGAAAAATTACAGGGATGAATTTAGGAACTCTATACTTAAGATTACAGCTATAATGAGCGGCACATCTGTAGAAACCAGTTAAATGATCATGATCAAAAACTTTAGGGTCATTTTCGGAAAATTCCCCATCACAAATGCTACACTTTGTAGCACGTTCATGATCATTTAACTGAATGTCGGTGAGTGGCTTCATAGGAATATTACTATTCAGAATACGACCGAGACGAACTGCATCACTTTCAAGTCTTTCTAAAAATACTTTAGCAGCATCATGTCCTCGATACAGCTCTAACTTGTTAAGCGTACTATCGTAACTACACTTGATGTAATACGCGAAGCTATACGGGACATGCATGTGCGTAGTATTAGTGAAAGAGTTGTCAGGATTAGGTGAGCATGTGTTGCATGGCGTGAGGATGGCTTCAAAGTCTGCATAAATCACGAACGGTACCCACATCTGCTTGTGAAAATTTGTAAATTTTAAAACATTATTACCTGTAGTAGGTATCTCTGTACGTACATGATTGCAGTCATTCTTGGAATGCTTCGTTAACTGATCTTCAGTTCTAAAATACTGCAAGCATCCATCACATAGCCACTTTTTACACCTTTCTTTGGATAACTGACTACCAACAAGTCTACTCAGATTTTTAATCCAGCAAAAGTGGCTATTCTCACTGTTTTCAATATAGAGTAAATTAACGTGAGTACTCTTCTTATGACATGTATAATACAGAGGACCTACTACAGACTTTTTCTCTACACCATACACATTGATACTAATGTTATTTAGTTCCTCAAAGTGCTTAATATCCTTTATCTGCATAGGAAATTCTATACTATCGAAATTTAGCTGCGTTGAATAGTGTGGATAGGATGATGTTCTCTTAGCTACGTCTGATTTCGCAGGATTTAAAGCCGACATCACCGCCCATGCGAAACATGCTTCGTCATTGTTTTGGATGTTTACAACAGCTTCTTTTCGCTGAATCCATGCCGGCAGCTCGATGTACGATGAACCTCGCATGGGATTGTACTTATTGATGTTAACTTCTAGATACATTATTTCAACTAAAGCCCACCCTGATTCCTTTTCCTGAAATTCCTCGCTCTTAGTTGAAATAATGTTAGAGACATCCCTAAGTACATCACCAAAATTAGTCGACTCACTTATGACAAAATTCTTCGTATTAAATGATTTAATGTCCGTTATTTCGGATTCATCCGTGCTTTTAATGTACAAGGCGAAAAGTTCAAAATTAACTTTAAATAAACTATGATTGGACAAAGATTTAGCAAGAAGCTGTTGTACATCCGGTTGAACGCAATTTAAAAAGTTTGAAGTGCTCTGAAACTTTTGACTGGTGCGAATTCGGTAACTAGCAATCCTACTTTTAAATGCTGTATTAATTTCCTCGATGTTTGCGTTACTACCACTTCTACACGCATTATTTTTATGCGCATTACTCCGTAAGTGTCCCTGAAAATGCGAAGATGGTACATCAGTGTTACAGTGCTCGCAGTGAATAGTTTGAAGTTCATTTTTCCTAGGTTTTTTACTACTAGTACTTTCTACAGCTACATCAGTAGCTGCACGCGTTTTCCCTACTACTACCTGAGGGCAAGTAGATATTTGATGTACCTCTGCTAAGTGAGCCTGGTATTGCTCTACATTAGCGAAGTACAGCCCGCAAACATCACATAAAGCAGATGTTATGCTAGGGTGTTTTGCTTTTATATGACGTGCGAGGTTATCCTGTCTTACGAACGTTGCCTTACACTGTTCGCAGGGGAACATAGTTGGGTTATAGTCGCAAGCAGATAGCTGATGATGTTTTGTTTTTACATGGCGTGCAAGGTTGTCACGTCTTGTGAACATTGCCTTACACAGCTCGCATGGGAACATAGTGTCTTCTCTTTCTTCGAATAAAGTGTTTAGGTGAACAGCGTATGCAACAAGTTCTGAAAAGAGAACAACCAATAGAGATTAGCCTAAAGTTGCGATGTTCAACCTATAGAGGTTGGACATGGCTGTGAGTTAGGCCTATAGCATGAGGATTGAAGAGAACGACTAAAGTTACGATGTTCGGAAGAAACCAAGTTTCAACCTGTTGAGGACAGACATAGCTACGTGTGCGTGTTTGAAATTATACCACGTCTATAGTATGTTGATTAAAGAGAACAACTATTTATCAATAGACTAAAGTTACGATGTTCGGAAGAAACCAACTTTCAACCTGTTGAGGGCAGACATAGCTATGTGTGCGTGTTTGAAATTATACTACGTCTATAGTATGTAGATTAAAGAGAACAACTATTTATCAATAGACTAAAGTTACGATGTTCGGAAGAAACCAAGTTTAAGCCTGTTGAGGACGGACATAGCTATGTACGCACCTCGTCTATAGTATGTAGATTAAAGAGAACAACTATTTATCAATAGACTAAAGTTACGATGTTCGGAAGAAACCAAGTTTCAGCCCGTTGAGGGCAGACATAGCTATGTGTACGTGTTTGAAATTATACCACGTCTATAGTATGTTGATTAAAGAGAACAACTATTTATGATTAGCTTAAAGTTACGATGTTCGGAAGAAACCAAGTTTCAGCCTGCTGAGGTCAGACATAGCTATGCGTGCGTGTTTGAAATTATAAGATTAACCTCTTCTATGACATGCAGATTAAAGAAAATAACTATTTGTCAATAGACTAAAGTTACGATGTTCGGAAGAAACCAAGTTTTAACCCGTTGAGGTCAGACATAGCTATGTGTGCGTGTTTGAAATTATACCACGTCTATAGCGTGAGGATTAAAGAGAACAACTATTTATCAATAGACTAAAGTTACGATGTTCGGAAGAAACTAAGTTTAAGCCTGTTGAGGATGGACATAGCTATGTACGCACCTCGTCTATAGTATGTAGATTAAAGAGAACAACTATTTATCAATAGACTAAAGTTACGATGTTCGGAAGAAACCAAGTTTCAACCCGTTGAGGGCAGACTGTACGTGTTTGAAATTATACCACGTCTATAGTATGTTGATTAAAGAGAACAACTATTTATGATTAGCTTAAAGTTACGATGTTCGGAAGAAACCAAGTTTCAGCCTGCTGAGGTCAGACATAGCTATGCGTGCGTGTTTGAAATTATAAGATTAACCTCTTCTATGACATGCAGATTAAAGAAAATAACTATTTGTCAATAGACTAAAGTTACGATGTTCGGAAGAAACCAAGTTTCAACCCGTTGAGGTCAGACATAGCTATGTGTGCGTGTTTGAAATTATACCACGTCTATAGCGTGAGGATTAAAGAGAACAACTATTTATCAATAGACTAAAGTTACGATGTTCGGAAGAAACTAAGTTTAAGCCTGTTGAGGACGGACATAGCTATGTACGCACCTCGTCTATAGTATGTAGATTAAAGAGAACAACTATTTATCAATAGACTAAAGTTACGATGTTCGGAAGAAACCAAGTTTCAACCCGTTGAGGGCAGACATAGCTATGTGTACGTGTTTGAAATTATACCACGTCTATAGTATGTTGATTAAAGAGAACAACTATTTATGATTAGCTTAAAGTTACGGAAGAAACCAAGTTTCAGCCTGTTGAGGGCAGACATAGCTATGTACGCACCTCGTCTATAGCGTGAGGATTAAAGAGAACAACTATTTATCAATAGACTAAAGTTACGATGTTTTAGAAGAAACCAAGTTTCAACGAATAGAGGTCAGACATACCTTAAAATCTTCGCGCTGCAAACTGTTACTCGGATGTATAAAATGCGTGCGTTCAAGCCTGAAACTCGAATGATAATATTCTGGTCGTACCTAAAAAAAAAGAAAAAACATATATGAATGTAGTGTAGGGTACATCATCTAACCTAATTATCTTTACAACTCAAAGTTCGAAAACATACCTTTAAAAAAAAATGCACGTGCTGCAGGCTGTTACTGGGATGAATAAAATTGTTGCGTACTTTCGAACGGTACCTAAAAAGAAAAGAACATATATGAATGTAGATGTCTAGCGTAGAAGTTGCTTTGCAAATAAAAAAAAAGGTAATTAACAGTTCTACCTTACCTTAAGCTGAAGAATAATATTCACTGCAGACGGGAGATGCGTGTGTACGTAATAAACGCATACAGAGAACTGTGAGCACTTCGCGCAGACTGCTGCGGCTAAATATTCTGCTTGTTACCAAGCGGATATGATAATCGCTGAGCTGACAACTGCGGTACAGTCGGAACGAATGCAAACAAGAGCTCCTACCTGCAGGCTGACGTATTCAAACCTCCTGTTGATACCGAGGTGTCAGAATTTAAGAGTTCGATCCTTGGAAAGTTAGCGTGTGATCCTCGACTTCTCGAGGGTACATACGCGGTATTCCTTACCTGTAGGTATTGAGCTAAAGCTAGATCATGTAATGACGATCGCGCAGGCCCGCCTCGCCTAGCATTTACGGCTTCTAGTTCGAACCCGCTATCCCCCGAAGTAGTGAGAATGATTGGAGAGTGTTGAGGGTGATTCATTCGTCGGATGGAGGCGTTAAGCTATGTGCAGGCTTCTTCTAGTCAGGGTACGCGATTCAAATCCTGGCAACTTATACCGTCGGGAAGGGCATCCGGCTAGATCATGCAATGACGATCACGCAGGTCCCTCGCCTAACATTTACGGCTTCCAGTTCGAACCCGCTATCTTCCGAAGTAGCGAGAATGATTGAAGAGTGTTTGAGGGTGATTCATTTGTTGGATGGAGGTGTTAAGCTGACTTCTTCGGTAGGAGTAGGCTATGTCGGGATATCGATTTAAAATCCTAGTCAGGAAGGGCAACCGGTCGTATAAAACTATGGT
Source organism: Anabrus simplex (assembly GCF_040414725.1). Classification (NCBI taxonomy): domain Eukaryota; kingdom Metazoa; phylum Arthropoda; class Insecta; order Orthoptera; family Tettigoniidae; genus Anabrus; species Anabrus simplex. Next base: position 130,961,892 of record NC_090274.1, read on the forward strand.
GTGAGGCGGGGTGTGTGTAAAAGCTAGCAATAAGTAAGGGCTGTTGATGGGGACGTTAAACCTTGTGCAGACTCCTTCGAAAATGATTTTTGAGTACATGACTTGACGGTGATTCATTTGTCGGATGGAGGCAATAAGCCTTGTGCAGGCTTCTTCTAGTCAGGAGTAGGCTATGTGTCGGTACTGGGATATCTAGTTATAAAACCCGCTACAACAAATTTATCGCGTATACTGCGATTTAAAATCCTAGTCAGGAAGGGCAGCCGGTCGTATGGTGTGAGGCGGGGTGTGCAAAAAAGCTAGCAATAAGTAAGGGCTGTTGATGGGGACGTTAAACCTTGTGCAGACTCCTTCGAAAATGATTTTTTGAGTACAAGACTTGACAGTGATTCATTTGTCGGATGGAGGCAATAAGCCTTGTGCAGGCTTCTTCTAGTCAGGAGTAGGCTATGTATCGGTACCGGGATATCTAGTTATAAAACCCGCTACAACAAATTTATCACGTATACTGCGATTTAAAATCCTAGTCAGGAAGGGCAGCCGGTCGTATGATGTGAGGCGGGGTGTGCAAAAAAGCCAGCATTAAGTAAGGGCTGTTGATGGGGACGTTAAACCTTGTGCAGACTCCTTCGAAAATGATTTTTTTGAGTACAAGACTTGACAGTGATTCATTTGTCGGATGGAGGCAATAAGCCTTGTGCAGGCTTCTTCAGTGGAGTAGGCTATGTATCGGTACCGGGATATCTAGTTATAAAACCCGCTACAACAAATTTATCACGTATACTGCGATTTAAAATCCTAGTCAGGAAGGGCAGCCGGTCGTATGATGTGAGGCGGGGTGTGCAAAAAAGCCAGCATTAAGTAAGGGCTGTTGATGGGGACGTTAAACCTTGTGCAGACTCCTTCGAAAATGATTTTTTGAGTACAAGAGTGTTGATGCTGATTCATTTGTCGGATGGAGGCAATAAGCCTTGTGCAGGCTTCTTCAGTGGAGTAGGCTATGTATCGGTACCGGGATATCTAGTTATAAAACCCGCTACAACAAATTTATCACGTATACTGCGATTTAAAATCCTAGTCAGGAAGGGCAGCCGGTCGTATGGTGTGAGGCGGGGTGTGCAAAAAAAAGCCAGCATTAAGTAACGGCTGTTGATAGGAGGCGTTAAACCATGTGCAAGCTCCTTCACCAGGAGAAGCCTACATGCCGGTACCGTGCAGGTTCTTTCGATAGGAGTAGGCACTGTGTGTGTTTTAACCTCTCCGTACAATCATGATAGTTTACGTTAGGAACTTACATAGGCTAAATGCTACACATTCCGTGGCAGAGCCAGGAATCGAACTCGGACCTCCGAGGGTAGCAGCTAACTACTGCACTACAGAGGTGGACTATTTCAGAATATTTTACAACCTTAATTAGTACTGTGTTTTAAGAGCTTGAATGGTACTCACATAAGAAGACGTTCGCGAGTTACAAGCCGCTTATCAGTGTCCTAGCTCAAGGTCGAGCCGGAAGATACGTGTACAATTTCAGCTAACACATGCATTCTACACAACTCGCTCAGAATGACTGTGCTGATACTTCGAGGACTGTAGAACGAATCTATAGCCTACAGTATACATGCCTCTCACCCGGTAGTCTCGGGTTCGATTCTCTTGGGGATAAAAATGTGTTTAAATCACATGAATGTGTTGAGTTATCCTTCCTGATGCAAAACTAGCAGTATCTAACCTCATAGTTTTACGACCGGTTGCCCTTCCTGACAACTCAGATTAAGAATCTGTTTTACAACGTCTAACACGGGGAATCGGGGATTTACAGCTAGATGCACTTCTTAGATTTTAAATCACGAACTATTGTTTTACGGCCGGATGTCCTTCCTGACTAAGATTTTAAATCGCAAGAATTTGTTTTTAAGACTAGTCGCCCTCCCTGATGCAAAACTAGCAGTATCTAAGCTCTTGGTTGCCCTTCCTGTCAACTCGGATTAAGAATCTGTCGAGAATCGGGGATTTACAGCTAGCTTAGATTTTAAATCACGAACTAACAAGAGAACGTGGAATTTACCGCCACCGGGGCAGCACTGTTCTCTCTGGATTAAAAGCTTTGTTCCCAAACAAGAGCACGTGGAATTTGCCGTCACCGGGGCAGCACGGTGATTAAAGATGGTGGATGACAGCTCTGTCAGAAAAGCACATGGGTTTGTAAAGCATTTAGAATTTGTCGTCACCACATAGAGTGTAGCACGGTGATTAAAGATGGCGGATGACAGCTGTCAAAAAAAAGCACATGGCTTTGTTTCCACGTGGAATTTGCCGTCACCGGGCAGCACGGTGATTAAAGATGGCGGATGACAGCTGCACATGGCTTTGTTTCTACGTGGAATTTGCCGTCACAGGGCAGCACGGTGATTAAAGATGGCGGATGACAGCTGACAAAAAAAGCACATGGCTTTGTTTCTACGTGGAATTTGCCGTCACCACATAGAGGGCAGCACTGTTCTCTCTGGATTAAAGATGGCGGATGACAGCTGTCAAAAAAGCACGTGAGTATGTTTTCAAACAAGAGCACGTGGAATTTGCCGCCACCACATAGAGGGCAGCACTGTTCTCTCTGGATTAAAGATGGCGGATGACAGCTGTCAAAAAAGCACATGGCTTTGTTTCTACGTGGAATTTGCCGTCACCGGGCAGCACTGTTCTCAAAGATGGCGGATGACAGCTGTCAAAAAAGCACGTGAGTATGTTTTCAAACAAGAGCACGTGGAATTTGCCGCCACCACATAGAGGGCAGCACTGTTCTCTCTGGATTAAAGATGGCGGATGACAGCTGTCAAAAAAGCACATGGCTTTGTTTCTACGTGGAATTTGCCGTCACCGGGCAGCACTGTTCTCAAAGATGGCGGATGACAGCTGTCAAAAAAGCACGTGAGTATGTTTTCAAACAAGAGCACGTGGAATTTGCCGCCACCACATAGAGGGCAGCACTGTTCTCTCTGGATTAAAGATGGCGGATGACAGCTGTCAGAAAAGCACATAGGTTTGTAAAGCACATAGAATTTACCGCCACCACATAGAGGGCAGCACTGTTCTCTCTAGATTAAAGATGGCGGATGACAGCTAACGAAATTGCCCGCAGCACAGTGCTCTATTGATTAAAGATGGCGGATGACAGCTGTCAAAAAAAAAGCACGCGGCTTTGTTTCCCAACAAGAGCACATAGAATTTTTCAAATTGCCGCCACCACATTTCAAAGGTATCTAGCTAAAGAGTACAGCACTGTGCTCTGTTGATTAAAGATGGTGGATGGTAGCTGTCAAAAAAAAAGCACGCGGGTTTGTTTCCAAACAAGAGCACGTGGAATTTGCCGTCACCACATAGAGGGCAGCACGGTGCTCAAAGATGGCTGCTGTCACGTGGAATTGTCTGCTACCACAGGTATCTAGCTAAAGAGGGTAGCACTGAGGTTTGCGATGCAATATGGCTGCTGTCAAAAAAGCATTTTTCAAATTATCCGCCACCACATTTCAAAGGTAAGTAGCTAAAGAGGGCAGCACTGTGCTCAAAGATGGCGGATGACAGCTGCACGTGGCTTTGTTTACCTCATGCTAGTTAGGTTAAGTTAGCACTACTGGGGTTTAGGCCCGTCAAGATGGTAGTACTGAGGTTTGCGATGCGTTGTTGTCGATGACAGCTGTCAAAAAGCACGTGGCTTTGTTTACAAATCTGTCAAAAAGCACGTGGCTGTCAAAAAGCACGTGGCTTTGTTTACCTCGCGCTTGTGAGGTTAAGTTGGCACTACTGAGGTTTAGGCCCGTCAAGATGGCAGTACTGAGGTTAGCGGTGCGTTGTTGTCTGTCAAAAAGCACGTGGCTTTGTTTATCTCGCGCTAGTTAGGTTAAGTTGGCAGCACTGGAAGAGGCCTCTGGCTGAGGTGGAGGAGGCCACTGGGAGGCCACTGGCTGAGGAGGAGGAGGAGGTGGCCACTGGGAGGCCACTGGCTGAGGAGGAGGAGGAGGCCACTGGCTGAGGAGGAGGCCTCTTCCGAGAGCCGGAGGAGGAGGAGGCCGCCGAATCCCTGTATTATACTACTCACCTGCATCATCACACATACGTAGAACTACAGAAAGCCACCCTCCTGAGCACTTGCCACATTGTGAGGAAGTTCCTAGGAACGACTTTTCCTCTGACTCACGCCAAACAGCTTGAAGATCCAGGCCGCAGTTCCAGTAATACTGAAGAACAGATTCCCAAAACGGGGACATAAGAAGTCTGAAGTTGTTTGTATTTATTGTATAAATGTATATGTTGTAATTATTTCTGTTGTAAACATTTGTACATATATGTACCTGTAGTTTCATAATCAAGAGGGTGACTCCGTGATTAGGCCGAGTCAGCCCATTATGTTACCGGCACAAGCCGAGCCTTCCTAAAATGATAATAATAATAATAATAATAATAATAAATACAAGACTGACAACCCGCATCAATACCTTCTTTCAGCAGAAGAAAAGCTATGGGGCTTAGAGAACTGAACTCTGTGGTAATAAGAAGATTACACCACATATTATTTGGTACATTGTCTGTTTGTGTACACTTTCAGTCTTCCAGGTTATGCACACACCCACCTTCAACCCCGTCTTCATTTTCTTCAATAATGTCATCTAATTCTTCTGAATTACTAATGCTAACATTGCTCGAAGGTAATTCAGTATCACTTTCATTGGAAAATCCGTCACTGACATCGCTTTCCTCCAAAAAACGTAATATTCAAGCTTCAACCGACTCAGCCATGACGTTGACTTTACCTTCACTAAAACTTTACGCGGCAATTTACTCGATCATATCTAGACTCTTTGGTAGCGAAATACTTAGCTGAAGGGCAAAGATAGCTGAAATACGATTACCAACATCTCGTAGACATGTTGAGATTGCAAAGAAATATCGATATGTATCCTTGGAAACCTCAACAAAGCAATAAAGAGGGTAGATAGAAATTTCCATCATTGCATTTAAGAGAACCCGCTGATAATGACGGAAATTTCTGTCATTGCAAGGCAATGGGTTAAGGCAATCAGCTATTTTATTATCTGTATAACACTGACCACCATTAACTTTCAGTACTTCAATATTCTTGGAGTTATTGTTGTTAGATGCTTACTACTCCCGAGAACCTCATTAATAGCACCCCAGATCTGTTTAGGTTTATTTTGACTTGTGTTAAAATTTAGAGCTGTAATAGTCAGGTTAAGATTCCTTTTTAATTTCATGACATCATTGCAGATCCTCTTACAATCTTCAATAGTTTGTAATGACACTAAGTGCTGGCGACTTTTCTTGTAAAGCCGGTCTTTCCTTTTCATTAATGCAATTAAATGATCATTAACCCAAGGTTGAAGAGGAATTGACTTTCTGTCTGCTGTAAGTTGACCGGAATTAGAATGTTTAACAGGCTCTGAAATTGTATCTGTAAAATAAGTTTATGCATCTGCAATGTAAAGGACACATTCTTCAAATAATTTAACAGTAATTTGTAGTCTATTTTATATCTGGATATATTACAAAAATTAAGGCTACCTAATTTAATTTCCTTCATACCTAAAATATCTAAAATCAACAAATTTTGATCATTCAAATACGATGAAATATTAAAAAATCATGTATGTATATCAACATTTGTCAAAATATGGTCAATTAATGTTTCAGTGCAACGAGATATTCTCGTAGGGGATTTTCGGTTACAAAGCTTGAAGTTGTCACATAGGAGTAAATGTAGGTATTGAAAGCTAACTTTCTCTATCAATAACATATCTGTCTTAGCATTCCCAACTAACAGACAATTTTTATCAGTGGTTAAAGATAAAATCGATTTCAAATCCTCAAAGTACCAGTAACTATTGCCATTTTCCGGGCATACCTGCCAACTTTCTTGATTTAAGTGTGACATGCCCGATTTTCGAAAGTTTTACCTGCCTTCTGATTATTTGATTATTTCTTCTGATTTTAGCTTATTTTTTGGTGAACTTCATACATTTGTTTACAAATCCTGCCATAAAACTTCAAACATTTGTTTTCAAATTCCACCATTTCTGCTTTGTATGCCAGTGGCCGGAAGTCCTTGGCTCATTGCCGCTTTCAAATGAAATATCGACGTTTATTAATACGAGAAATGCACATGAATGTGTGATGTCGTGATGCATATATCGATTGTCAGTCTTCCGTTCTTGCATGCTATGTTTGTGTTTGTTCACATCAGTCTAGTTGATTCTAGAGACTAGTCACTAGATTTGAAGTATATTTTAGTAATTTAGTAACATAATTTCAAAGATAACGATGAGTGACTTTTCTAGAGATTTTAGGAGCCATTTGGAGACAATTCCGGGAAATTTTAATTTATTACTTGATAAAAATAGCATCTAACTGCATGACTGATTTACACATGAGGAGCAGGAGTTCATACTATTTTCGGAGGGCTTATCAGAGACCGATCATCTCACTCACATACTTTCTGGGAGGGAATAGAGATGTGTAATTTTTAGCCAAGTAGGCTCATATAGCAACAGTCGGGTTTTGAGACAATAAGTGTTACTCCTGTATTGCGCAAGACATGTAGAATAAGCAGTTTTGACCAATTGTATCTCCTGATTTTCATATCAAAATCTCCTGATTTTTGGTTTTGTAAAGTTGGCTGGTACGTCTGGGTTATATACACCAATAATATTCAGATTAAAAGTATTACTTCTGATGTTTGCTAAAATCATACTAGGTTTACCTTCTGTTTCATAGAGAACTTTGGCATTAAATTTAGCACTTACATATATTGTTACCCCTTCCCCAATCCCAGATTTCTTAACTGCATGATTGAGAGTATAATTAGGTATTGAGTAATATTTACTATCATAATTCTGAAGCCACAATTCTGAAACTACAATTACTTCTGGGAAGTTAGCCTGAGATATCAATATCATTATGTCATCAAATTTGTTCCTGATACTTCTTGCATTTAAGTAAAGAATTCTGAAATTTGTTTTTGGTGTAAAGGAGGAATTAAAGAGTCTTGAATACATGAAAAACCTACCTCTTCACATGTTTTATTTATTTATTTATTTATTTATTTATTTATTTATTTATTTATTTATTTATTTATTTATTTATTTATTTATTTAATGTGGCAAAGTTAGGGCACACGGCCCTCTGTTACACTTAACCACAATACAACAAATAATATTAAGATTGCCTATTACTAATTATACTACTTATACTATTTTCTAATTAAGCTTACGTACACACCCACAGAATATGCAGCTTATTAGCTCGTTAATTCAGTCCTCTTTTCTCTCTCACACAGACACTTGCACACACACTTACAATTTACACACTTATCAACTACCCTTACGTTTACATTATATAAAACTAATAGAAACAATTTTTAATTTTAATTACTAATCACATGCACACAATACACACCAATCCACACTTCAATCAGTAACTCTCAACAGGAAGTCTCGGCAAGATATTTTAAATTTGAGGAAAGGGTCAATGCCCTTGACAGGGAATTCCCTGGCAGGGAATTCCAAAGCCTGGAACCCGTTACAATAAAAGATTTATTATACACAGAAGAGTGGTGAAAAGGAATAGCTAGAGTGGAGCCCGAGCGAGTGTTACGGTTATGGAAGGAAGAGAGGAAGTGAAGTTTAGATGAAATATACTGGGGGAAGTTACTATACAGAAGTTTGTGTATTAGGACAAGTATATGATATTCACGTCCCTTATCAGGTTTTAACCAGTGCAATGCTTGATAGTAAGGAGTAATATGCACATCATACCTTAGGTTAAAAATGAATCTAAGGTAACAATTCATAATAAGCTGCAGTTTCCTAGTTTGTTCTTTAGTAGTGTCTACCAAGATTACATCACAGTAGTCAAGGATAGGAAGAATTAGGGTCTGTGTTAATCTTTGCCGCATATTTAGTGGTATAATATCTTTATTTAATTTCAGTGGGTGTAGAGTAGCAAACACCTTCTGACCTACATTTTTGATATATTCTGCCCAATTTAGAGTTTCAGTCATAGTCACCCCAAGATTTCCCACAGTTTTACTGCACGGGATTGTGCTATTATTTATTTGTAGAGGAGGAATGATCGAATCGTTGATTTTGTGTAGGAGCTTCTGGGAACTGACAATGATAGCTTGCGATTTTGATGGATTTATGAGAAGTCTGTTTGTGAGAGCATATTCACTGAGGTTTTTCATGTCATCATTTATGCATTTTACTGCGTTTGGTAATTCGCTTAAGCTGCAATGGTAATATATTTGGAGATCATCAGCATATAGGTGATAATTACACGTTTTTAGAGAAGATGAAATGTCATTGATATACAATGTAAAAAGCAAAGTTTTTCGTGGACTGTTGACTATTTATCATGCACTAATTGAAAGCCACCTGAATTACATGATTATTATCTGGTCATGTTGCAGTAAAGAACAATTCGAAAAGATCAGTATCTTACAGAAAAGAGCACTGAAAATACTCTTCAACTTACCCACCTTAACACCAACTGTACAGGTCTACCAGTATTCTAATGTGCTGTCACTAGATGGTCTTCATAAAAAAGCTTCAGCTATTATGTTGTATAAATTGAAAAATGGACAAACTCACTTGAATACACTTTGCAACTTGAATTCTGATATACATTCATACAGTACAAGAGGATCTACTAACATTCACTGTAAATCATCAAAGTGTACTAAGTATGGCACTAATTCTTTTTGGCATTTCACTGTAAAGTTTTTCAATAGCCTTCCTGAGCATATTCGAGAAACTGCTAAATTACCCATCTTTAAAACCAAGCTTGTTAATTTTCTAAAAGTAAAAATGTCAAGCCTATAGAGTACTGATTTAGTATACTATGTCACTGTTGTTCATATTTGATTTATATCACTATTACACCTTATTATTATTATTATTATTATTATTATTATTATTATTATTATTATTATTATTATTATTATTATTATTATTATTATTATTATTATTATTATTATTATTATTATTATTATTTTTCATTGTACAGTATATTATATTTTTGTCCTAGAAGCTGATGTTCTCAAATCTCATCTTTGTTGCCAAATGTAATTAATATTATTATTATTCATTGTACAGTATATTATATTTTGCTCCTAGAAGCTGATATTTTCAAATTTCATCTTTGTTGCCAAATGTAATTAATTGTACTGCACCATTATGAGCCTTGGCTCAGGTGCCTCTTTTGAAAAAATAAATAAATACTACCTTGTGGAGTGCCAACTTTCCTTGCATGCCATTCTGAATTTCTTTCGTGAGTTATCACCCGCTGCCTCCGATCTTTCAAATATGATGTAAAAAACTTCAGTACTAAAGGGTCAAATAAGTAAGATTCCATTTTCTTAATTGGTAGCTGTAAGTCTATAGTATCAAATGCACCACTGAAATCCAGTAATGTTAGTACTGTAACTTGTCGATGTTCCATAGCTAATCTGATGTCTTCTGTCACTTTAAGGAGAGCCATGGCAGTGCTGAACCCTTTCTTAAAGCCCGATTGTAATGGGTCAAGGAGAGAATAATTACTTAAATATTTCAATACTTGCTTGTACACCAGTCTTTCCAAAGCCTTAGAAAGTGCTGGAAGAATAGAAACTGGGCGATAGTCAGAGGTCAGTTTAGGATCGTTTATCTTGGGCACTGGGATGACATTAGCTTGTTTCCAGAGTGCAGGGAAAGTTCCATTTCTAAGATGGTAATTGAATATATGTGTGATAATCAGGAGGATAGCGCCATCTATAGATTTGGTTCCAAATATTAACTTTACTCATATTCATACCTTATTTAAATAACATTGCTCATTATGTTATGTTTCAAACTGAGCATTGACCTAATTTGGTCTCCTTCAGTTGCTGCTGATTTGAAATGAGTATTTTCCTAGTGTCCACTTCCTTAATTCAGACAAATATGTCTATGAGTTTACTAGTGTCCTCATTCCTTTGCAGAGGTTCTTCATCAATTTTTATAATATTACTTCACTGATATTGAAGAATGTTCTGGTTAGCAAGTTTGCACTTTTGCATGATGTTGTTTTTGCTAACAGCTTCCTCAAGTAAATGTACCTCACCACACAGCTCTTCAAAAACATTGCTTTTGTGGTGTCCTCCTTTTCACTATTTGTCTTATATACAACCCTTAGGACACTGGACTCTATATTGAATAATTTGTCATTACACTGGTTGATTTTATTTTCTAGGATCATAATCATTCTCGATTCTAAATATTCTATTTTTTTACATATTCATAAATTTAATATTGTCATTAAAACGGGCAAAAACTTTGTCAACTAAGCCCGTGAACTTACTCCGCAGGAAAGGCGTCAAATTTGAGTGGGGACCTTCTCAACAAGCCGCTTTGAAGATGACTTGCAAGGATCAATAAGATCGCTCTTTTAGGCAGACCTTTATCGCCTAATAACTTTTAATACAAAGTGATCAGTAAACCATTCAGCAAAGAGTTCAGATGACATCCAAGCACACTTTTTTGATCTCTATAAAAATCTGGTAAGGTATCTGGGGTAACATCCTTCCTTCAACTTCCAATACACACCGGGGCAGTCTGTGTGCGCCAAAAGTGTTTTATACCAAAAGATTGGTTATCAGTTCTTTTTTAATTTTGTGTCCTGGAGCCAATGATTCCTTTTGACGAAGCGACGATTGTTTACAGTCCTCGAGCAGTTTGTAGGTGGTGCGCCGCACATCAGCCTTGGCCGGACGGAGGGCTCCGGCTCGCCGTACACAGGTTGACCTCACTTGAGTGGAGTGGGCCCGTACCCCACCTCAGTGGCACATTATTAAGTGACAAAATGTGTGTAGTGTTTATAATGTTGTGTGCACAATATTTAAATAAATATTTAATATAGTTTTTATCTATTGAGTGTTTTCTGCTTAATACACAATCCTAGTTAATATGCTGTTAACTTGCTATCCCTTGAAGAGTGTTTTGCCGGGGTTTTAGTGTATAGTGAATCTTCAATCTTCATGTTATGAACTATTTAAATATCCTGGGCAAATATTTGCTGTCAGTTACATTTCAGCATTTTGAAGTATTATTTAGCCAACATCTTCTATTAATTGTTTCTTTTCTAGAATTCGGACATATATAACAATGTTGACAGCAAACACTTTGCGAAGATTGAGCCTCATACTACTGAGAATAGTCCGGATGTAGAGAATGATTCATTAGATCCTGGAACAGAAGATGACACATTGGTGGTAAGTTCAGACGTTTCCTTGATTGCTATTGAAATTAAATTTGTGCTTCTGCATGGTTTGTTTATGATATTTATTTTACGTGACTTTTCAGCTGCAGTGAACATTACATTCTGTCAGTGTAAGTTCAGAATAGTTTTAAGAAAAGCTAGTCACAGTTCTGGGTAAGAAAAAATGTGTGTGTATGTCAGTGTTATTTATCTTTCATTACTACTTTTATTAGCAGTTTCAATTTACTGGCGCAAGATATGCATTGTTGTCTGTCAGGTCTTTCTTAACATAGCATTTAACCCTCCCTGGTTCTTTGTTTACTATTTCAGTGTCCATGCAAAGTTATAAGTAGTACTCAGCAGTAAGGATAGACTGTTAGAAGCTCAGGTAATCCAGTGGCTGTTAGAAGAATTGGATAATGACACTGACATTTGTTAGAAGAATCAATTGACTCAGACAGTGAACAATGCAATAATTGTGACAATGGTAGCAGAAGCGAACAGTGTGCCAGTGAAGGGGAGGAAATAGCAGAACCTCGTGTGGGGTATATTGATAAAGACCAAGTGACCGATGGTGCAGTAGTTTTCTCACTTGTTGGTACCTGTTCTTTTGGGATTACATATAACAATATTCTGTGTAAAATTGGATGGTACTTCTGGATCATATGTCTTGCACACTAAGTGGAATATCCTTGCCATACCAGTTCCTCCTAAGGGAGTAAGTAAATTGGAGTGTATGCCACCAATTCCAGATGCCTCCTTCCTTATTTAGGTCATGAACTGGGATTGTCAAATCTGCAGGATCAAGGTGCAGAATCACACAAATATGAGAGATCAAGGAAGACATGTGAAAGACATGGTTGGAGCACCGGAAATACATTTTTTTTTTTTGGCGTGAGGGAAAGTATTGGACTTGAAGGAAAGTCACCAAATGTTTATTCTGCATGGTCCTAAGCAACCTAGTGGCAAAGAAGAATAGAAGAAGCAGAGCTAAAAAGATTATCTACATATTAAAATAAATTATAAATTTGTCCCTACACTTCATATTTTTGCCCTCTTCTTCTTCTTCCTTATCTATGTCTTTCACAGATCCTCTTCCAATCTTCTCTTTATTCCCGACAATCGTTCATCACTTACTCCCATTGTAGTCCTCTCTGATTTACATCATCCTACACCTGATCCCTCGATCTTGTTCGTATTCATCTAATTGGTCTTCCTCCATATTCTGTCCATTCCAGAGCTCTTCTTGGTAATCTTTCTTTTCCCATTCTTTAGACATGGCCGAACCATTTCAGTCTATTTCTTGCCATAGTTTCTTTTAGGGGATGATTCATAGTGTTTTATTTCTTATCTTTTCCCTCCTCATTTTACCCAAAATCCCTCACCGAAAGCACACTTCTGTCATTTGTAATCTACTCAGATCTTTTTTTGTCAAAGTCAAATATTCAGATCCATGGGACAATATTGGCAATGTTTGCGCTGTATATCATTTTGATCTTGAATTAAGTATGCAAAAGTTGAAAGAAAGTTTAATTATGCCTATAATAAGAACTAGAAACTATAAATGATATAAGAAGCATCAACAAAAGACAGTACATCCATTCCCACTCACACATGAGCCCACAAGATCTACAGAACACCTGGGTCAAACGTTTATCACTGAGGGGTTGCTTGACAGATCTTCAGTCTTCATGTTAAATAAGTGTGTGTTGATGCCCACTTTCCTGATGAAGCCGGAAAGCAGAAGCAAGCTTGTCAGGGAGATGTTATGCTCTTGCTCAAGCCTCCAGCTCCAGCATGTCTCTCTCCTCTCCCAAGTACTTGCCAGGCTATCTCTTCACGTGCCCAGTATTTAAGTATTCCCTGTGGATGGGGGACGCATACAAAGAATACACCCACAGTTTCTCCTGCCTGTCGTAAGAGGTGACTAAAAGGGGTGACCAAGGGATGCTGAATTTTGAACTGTGAGATTCGCTGTGATTAGTATCATTATACAAGGAACACCATGAGTTGACTTTTCTTGCAATTAGTACCACTATGTGAGGAACACCCTGGGTCTCTGTGTGGCTCAGTATGACGGCAGCTCCCCTCTGTGCAGGTTCGATTGGAACATCCCATGGAGATAAAAAGAGGCTATACTCTCTGGGATGGTTCAGCATCTGCTTGTGGTCACCATGGGCCTGCATTTTGAGGAACACCCTGGGTCTCTGTGTGGCTCACTATGATGGCGGCTCCGCTCTGTGCAGGTTCGATTGGAACATCCCATGGAGATAAAAAGAGGCTATACTCTCTGGGATGGTTCAGCATCTGCTTGTGGTCACCATGGGCCTGCATTTTGAGGAACACCCTGGGTCTCTGTGTGGCTCACTATGACGGCGGCTCCGCTCTGTGCAGGTTCGATTGGAACATCCCATGGAGATAAAAAGAGGCTATACTCTCTGGGATGGTTCAGCATCTGCTTGTGGTCACCATGGGCCTGCATTTTGAGGAACACCCTGGGTCTGGGCGTTGCCTGTTATTAGTACCAGTATATGAGCGACGCCGTGGGTCTGTGTTGTCTGTGGTTAGTACCCAGTATTTGAGAAACACCACAGGATAGTACGGATTCATGTTATTAATACCACTATGTGAGGAACACCATGGGTTTGTGTTACTTGTGATTAGTCTTGATACATGAGAAATACCATGGTTCCACTTTCCTAGTGATAAGTGCCATTATGAGGGCCTGTTGACCTGGATTTTGGACCCCTTTAGACAACAAGCATCATTGTTTCACGATTGTGCTTCGGAAGCAGCCCCTTGGTCAGCATGTACCATTGTTGTAAGTTCATAATCATTTTTCATCGTCGTCTTTTTGAATTCTAGTCAGTGGACTGATTTTAGAATTATTTTTAACTTTTCAATATTGTGAGTTGGATCCGCTGATTATTTTACATTCATATTCATCCGTTCATTCTTCAACATCACGTTTTGAATTCTGGTCACTGGATAAATTTTGGAATTTAAAATTGTCATTACATTGTGTCTCATTTCACATCATTAAGGGCCGATGACCTAAATGTTAGGCGTCTTTAAACAACACTCATCATCATCATCATCAGTAATTTAAGTGAAAGAGAAAGGGAGTGGGGAATAAGAAAGGAACACATACAATAGGATGAGCACAATGGCAGGTGAGTGTGGGAAGAGGAAACGAGGACAAACATGGAAACACAAAGGACAAAGATGACCTCCACTCTTCAAATAGACAGGCTCTCCCCTCTCAGCCCCCAACGAGCTTGTTTCTGCTTACAGCTTCATCAAGAGAATGAGCATTTACACTCACGCGAAGTCCACTCATTAGAGTATGCCTTCTTATTTCTTGGCATACCTTCTACAAAGGTCGATCATATATAAACAGGATTTTTTGTTCCTGAACGTCAACAGTTGGTAGGACTGGCCCTGTGCTTCTGCTATGCTTAGGCAAAACCATTAAGAGTGGGGAGAGCATGCTGTTAGATATTTCCTGCTGTTTCATCAATAACGTTCACGATGTCGGGGTAATAGTTGCACCCCTCCACTGTGCAATGCATGATTAATAAAATTTCTTGCTCATGAAGGAGTTACAGCAGCAGAAATTTACCAGAGATTGACTGCATAGTTCGGTGATCAAACATTCTCAACGACGCATGTGTTTGTTTGGCATAAAAGTTCAAGGAACGATAAGAACGCGTGGAAAATCAGCAACACGATCACCGTCCTCGGACCAGCACTACAGACGAAAACATTCTTGCGGTTAAAGACATTATTGACGATGATTGACGGGCGACAATATCAGAAATTGCAGAACAAGTCGGAATCAATTGTGGGAGCTGTCAAGCAATCATCACAAATGACCTACTGTCCCATAAAGTGTGTTCCACATGGTTCTCTCGCCTTTTGACTGAAAATCTGAAGTTGAGACATTTGGAGGTCTGCCAGAGGCTTACAGCAAGGTTTGATCATCCTCCTTACAGCCCAGACTTATTGCCCTGCAATTTCCATTTGTTCGGACCGCTTAAAGAAGCTCTAGGAGGGCAAAGATTTGAAGATGACGAGAGTGTAACACGACCCTGTTCTTTTTACGATGAGGGCATCAAAAAGCTGCCCATATGCTGGGACAAATGCATTTCCAAAGCAGGAAACTATGTGGAAAAATAAATTTTAATTACCTTGTGTTTTTCAATAAATTGTTAAATAAAAAATGATATCCTGTTAATTTATTTATTTATTTTATTTATTTATTTATTTAATAAATGTGCCACCAATAGAGACACACTCCAATTATAGGTGGCTTTTACAAATTATTTGAACAAATAACATAGAAATACCAAAAAGAAGAAAATGTGAAAATGCTATGTAAATGAGATGATAATGCTCTGTATGAAATGGATAAAACAAAATCTCATATACAGAAGCCTGTTAATAAATCAAACAAAAGAATTGTAACAAAATTATGTAAATATTATACATATAAACAAATCACTTAGACGAGTAAAATTCTTTTAATATATTTACATATGTGTCATATTCATAAGCAAAGTCAAGATCTATATGATACTTATTAATTAAGTTATTATATGTTTCACACATATTGATAAACAGTGAGTTCTTAAAAAAATACAGTTTTGGAGACTGGAGTAATAAACAATTGCCAAAATTTTAAATTTCCTTTTCTAACATTAAAGCATAACTCGTGAAGCGAACTATTATCGTCAGTTTATGCATTAATCATGTTATAGAGATTGATCCCCCCTCGTGGTTTGGTTTCTTTTTAATTTTGCCTTTCTGTCAGTGAGTTTTAACTTTGCAGCTACGCTTGTGATTGTAAACGTCAAAGGTTCAGCTTGATGAATAACATCAGTCATCACCGTTCATTGCTTACATCTCCAGCCTTACTGTTCACACATTTAAATTCCTCACCAGTTGATAAATTTAAGCCTAACAAATATATGAAGATGTGGCTTCAAAACCACCATTCTGCAAAATATAAGGACCATTTATAAAGAACGAGTCGGAGGCTATAAAATGAGAACCTGCACCATTATTTCAAAAGTATTGCCTGGCACTGTTGAGGCACTTGTCCCACTGCGACACAGGGCAGTGTATGGCTGTGTCGTAAAATTCCTGGGGCTGTGTTGTGAATCAGTTCCGAACGTACCGCTTGATGTCAGTGTCCGAGGTAAATCATTTGCCTCTCACAGCCTTCTCTAGCTCGCATGCTTCGACTGGAGACTTTGTCGTTTTGACTCGAGTTCTAAGTGTTGACACCATGTCTCGTTTCCAGTGACCACTCGTGACAGGAATTCATTCCCGTCCTTAGCACAGCGCAGCAGATGTTCAAGAGAGAGGTCCATTTGACATGCTTCCTGTGCTGGTTGAATACTGCGAGGCACCCATCGGGCACACTTTTAGCGAAATTTCAGTCTGTCGTTAATGATGGCATGAACTGTTCCAAAGCTCACTCCGACCTTTGCCGCAATGGCTGCTACGGTAACTCTCCCATCTTACATAATGAGGGCATCCACCTGCTGTTCAATGGCATTGGTAATGCGGTGTGGCATTCCAGACTCTGCATTATTGGCCAACAACATGCATCCTTCCCTGAGTCGCTTGTGCCACACCTTGACCCTTGCAACAGACAAGCAGTGCTCTCCATATATTTGTGCCATTCTTCGATGAATTTTTGTTCCCCTCACTCCTGCTGTCAGGAAATGCTCTACACCCCTTTACTCTTCTTTTGAAGCCTCCATTTTATTGTTCTCAGCATGTCTGAGTGCACTGGACAATCAACGTATGCGTGTGCTCGCTCTGTCTTCATGTGGTGTGCACCCATGTCCCTCCAGCTGCAAGTTTAGCACCTCAGCACTCTTATAGGAAGCACATCTTCCGCAGACAATTGCATTACGATCCTTTCAGCGGTTTTAGTGGTTCATTTTGTTTTGAATTCCCCTAATACACTAATTCAAGAGTTTGTTCCAGTGAAAAGTGTGATCACAAATCAAAAGAGGCACCATTGAATTTTTTTGAACAAATAGCTGGAAGTAGGTCCAGTAGAAAAGTACTGTGTTAGCAAATTAAGATTTTCAAACTAGTGCATTAAATATAAAATTCTTCTCTGTCATCATAAAATGTCTTCTACATGCTTGATTTATGCTAAATTGATGGAAGTTTGTTGCAACTTGCTGTAACCTGCATATTTGAAATGACAGAATTGTCTGACATCCAGGATTTTTTTTTTGCTTTATGTCACACCAACACAGATAGGTCTTATGGCGACGATGGGAGAGGAGAGGCCTAGGAATGGGAAGGAAGCAGCCGTGGTCTTAATCAATGTACAACCCCAGCATTTGCCTGGTGTGAAAATGGGAAACCACAGAAAACCATCTTTAGGGCTGCCGACAGTGGGATTCAAACCCACTATCTCGTGAATGTGAGCTCACAGCTGCGCGCCTCTAACCGCACGGCCAACTCGCCTGGTGACATACGGGATTTGTCTTACCCTGACTTAGAGTATACCCTGTGAGAATTTTTGGGACTACAGTGCTGCACGTATTCCACATGATGACTTTTCTTAAGTGATCGCAAAAAAAATAATTGGAAATTCACTGCCGAGTATGAAAATTGGAAATTTATTGAACATCTCCAAGGAACCAAGGGTGACTGCCCTAAATGCAGATTAGTAGTGATTGATTGATTGATTGATTGATTGATTGATTGATTGATTGATTGATTGATTGATTGATTGATTGATTGATTGATTGATTGAAGGACAATGTTTGTGGATGCACAAGAAGAGTCGAGATTTACAGTCAGAAGGTTTGCTACAATATTTCTTCCTGGTGTCATACGGGAATACTCTGTAACTATGTGGTTCACAGTTTGATTGGCATCTTCACCAGTCACACTATGGAGATTCGGCATTTCACAGTTACAAATCCCAATGGTACCTCTAATATGATTTAATTGCAAGTTTCATTCGAGATAAGGTTTAGATCCCATAATTGGCAACATTCATTAGACTCGCCAGTGAATGAATGCTTAAGATGAGTGTGCTCTAAAATATAATCATTTCTCTGCCATGAGTAACCATCAAAAAGACTATAATCACAATTATTATACTACAATAGATCAAGATCTAAAAATTCTACAACGTGAACAAAAAGGTCCACTACTCAACATTTTAGAGAATTTTTACATCAGTATGGATCCAATATAAGAACCCAGCCCTCAACTTAAATGAGATACATGAAGAAAAGAACGTAATATGGGAAACTTTTATTCCGATCATTTGTAGTAAAAATCAGGAACACAAGAACTCACAATTATTACACTCAGTTTGTCACCGCCCCCCATTTTCCCGCAAGTCCCACCCCATTTCCCCACTCCACTTCCTTGTAGCAACATGTCTTGCTGGAGCAAGTCAGTCAAGAGCTGTACTTCATAGTCAGAGAATACGGGTGATACAAGCAGGTCACGTAATGTAAGTTAATTTTCGTTCTCCATAACTTAATCTAAGGCCGGCTCCGTGGTGTAGGGGTAGTGTGCATGCCTCTTACCCGGAAGCCCCGAGTTTGATTCCCAGCCAGGTCAGGTACTTTTACCTGGACCTGAGGGCTGGTTCGACGTCCACTCATCCTACGTGATTAGAATTGAGGAGCTATCTGACGGTGAGATAGCGGCCCTGGTCTAGGAAGCTGACCACACGACACCTCATAATCTGCATTCCTTTGGGAGGAGCAGCGGTCACTTGGTAGGCCAAGGCCCTTCAAGGGCTGTAGTGCCATGGTGTTTTTTTTTTTTTTTTTTTTTAATAACTTAATCTAAATGTTGTTCCTGTTAGTTACCATTTGTATTATCCATTTTACAGACTAAAATCAGACGGTTCGACTTCAATAATGCTTTTGTATATCAGCCCATGTCGGAACACAACAACTAAGCCAACAGTATATAGATACTAATCGAACCACACTAAAGGATAAGAAAGACCTCCAGCTCAAGACTGTTATAACGATCAACATTTCACAGTTTTTTAACTTTCATCATGCTTTTAAAAAAACTTTTTAACTAACATTTCATTTTCTGTGTTCCCATGTTTTATGTCTTAGTGAGGATCACCCAATGCCAGGTTGAAACATGTCTATTTTTGTGTGAAGTTTCATCTTAATTGGAAGTAACATATATAGTATTGACTAGGAGGATTAAAACAGTTTTGTACAATTTTGTAAGATGATGAAAACATGTCGATGTAAGGAAATAAAAAAAGATGGTTTCTTTTGGCATAATTCAGGAGTATCTGTTGGTGGGTCATCTTTCTTGATTCTTTCAACACCCCCTCATATGTAGACATTATGGCTTGTGTGATCTGGGGAGCAGGAAGACTGTGGGAATGGAGTTCCATGAGAAATTTGCTATTTGCTTTACGTTGCACCGACACAGATAGGTCTTATGGCGATGATGGGATCGGAAAGGCCTAGGAGTGAGAAGGAAGTGGCCATGGCCTTTATTAAGGTAAAGCTCCAGAATTTGCCTGGTGTGAAAATTGAAAACCACAGAAAACCATCTCCCGATTACTGGATACTGGCCACACTTAAGCGACTGCAGCTATCGAGCTTGGTCCATGAGAAATTAACCAATCTCCAAAGTGTCATTGTAGAAGGATGACTCCCACTGAGGTGTGAACTGTAGCTCAATATAGTTGCTCCCATTGCTGTTGGAGGGGTAAATTCCTGGTGCGATATAAATGGCGCAATTCCCGTTCGAATGTGCCAATATAATGTGGACTCTGCAGACTACCTGATCCACTGTTTTTCAATTCAATGCAACATCCTCGACAAAATAAGGGCCAATGTTCAACGACCAGACGAGTAAGACCTGTTGATTGTAGTTTGGGGTGATAATTCTTGGAGCTCTGTTGTCCGTTATCGTAGACTTCTTATTAAGTCGCTCCTCGTACTCTTTTGTGTGAAGCACACTTGGCCCCTTCTGAAGCACCACTCTGTTTGATTGCAAACAATATTCCAATATAAACAACTTCCCACCTGTTCTCAGAAACAAAATTGCAGTAATAAAAAAATAAAAACCCACTGAATTTATATGTCAATCTTTCACGTACAATAACTTAATACTTCTTTACTCTCTCTCTGGAAGTGCCATATCCTCAATGGACGTTGGCCTCTCTGCTAACAGCTGCTTTAAATAATCCAGCTGATGATGAATTGGCACGTCTTAGGTTGTGAGCTCTTTAGACATCTTTTCGTGTGCCATCTGTGACTCACCATTTGATAACTTCCAATAGAGGAACCTTTCAGCATTTTCAAGACAGTTACTCAATAAAGTTATAATGGGATGCATTGAGTAAACATATTTTTAACACAATGCAGTGCATCCAAGGATTTTAGATCTTGCTTGCTTACTTGTTGTTTAAAGGGGCCTAACATCGAAGGTCATCGGCCTGATTTTAGATCTCACTAAGATTCCTATTTTAATTCCATTTTATATTTAAGTGTTGTGTACATTGTTAATTTCAGCAGTCTTGATTGAGTAAGCATTGTGAGTGCATGTGCTG
This sequence comes from Anabrus simplex, assembly GCF_040414725.1. NCBI lineage: Eukaryota > Metazoa > Arthropoda > Insecta > Orthoptera > Tettigoniidae > Anabrus > Anabrus simplex. The sequence goes on from NC_090274.1 coordinate 130,982,758, forward strand.
AGTGAGTGCAGAGCTGAAGCTGTATCGAGTGAGGATAGGAAGTTGGCAGTGCAGGAGGAAGAAGAAAACTGAAATGTGTAAGAAGAGAAAGGGAGAGACCATAGGGAAAATGGCAGTAGTGATGGTAGCGCTGCTTATAATAGGGGGTGTGGAGGTTAACCCAGGGCCTGGTCCAGTGGACGCCCTTGAGTGGGAAGAAATTGACGTGGTAAGGAAGGTATTTCAAACAGACCAAATAAAGGAAATGATAAGGGATCAATCCAAGGAGTTAAAGGACTTAAGGCAGCGCCTTATGAAGGAAGTGGAAGGGATAAGAGAAAAAGTAGAGAGCAATGTGGAGGAGGTGGACAAAATGTGAAAGAAAGTGCTGATGTTGGAAGGGGAGATGGCACTGAAAAGAGAAGTAGCGTATGGCATCCAGGAATGAAGGAAGAAAAATATTTTTATGTATGGAGTAGAAGAAGCTGTGAAAGAAGATAAAGTGACAAATTTTAGTGAGGTGGATATAGATGAGGTTCAGTATGGGGAAAGTGAAAGGGAAAGATGGTAGGCCTATAGAACTTACGTTAATATCTACCCTGATGGTGGTGTTCATTTCAGGATCTCTAGATGCCATTGTGTACATTTGTTTTACTTATTAGATGTGTTTCTGCTATGACATAAAGCAACTTGTAAAAAGAATTAGATGTGTTTCTATTAATTTCTCTTATGGCTGATGATGGCCAGCCAAGGTCAAAACTAGTTCCTTAACTAAAAATGTAATGTAATGTAATATAGTATTTTACTGAAAAGGTGGACCATTTCAGACATAATTTTTTTAAATTAGGACAGAGTGAAAAAGATGCAGGCACAGTCTCATTTTCAGGTACTTCATTGTTTTTTGCAAATAATTTCACAAAAAATGCATATACTGTTTATGTTTTAAAATAAATTATTGTCCCTCTGAGAATACTTGTGCAGAATGTCATGAAATTCCAGTGAGATGTTGTAGACATGAAGTTGTTTTGGAAGGCAGACAAACGTCATTTCTCTTTTGTATAAAGATGGTTAAATGTAGGAAATGGCCATAAGTTCTAACTTGCCACAAGTGTCTTCCTGTTGTTTAATAAATTATTGCATATAGTATTTGCTTTGTCTACAGAACTTTAAAGAAGAAACTCTTGATGATGAAGATATACTTGGGGAAACACTCTTTGATGAGTAAGTATAATGCTGTTCATGTTTTACTGCTTCAGATGATACAGGCTGACCCAAAAGTCTAATAACATTGGACGAGGCAATACTTCACGGAATATTGGAGGTAGAGTGGTAATAATTGACACGCACGATTGGCATGACATGGGGTTTCATTGACTCCAACAACAAGTGCACAAACAGGCCAGGAGATGGCGTTGGACAGCAACACATCAGTGAGACCTGTATACTGTATAAAAGGAGCTGCCATGAGTGAGGGCATCTGTAATTGCGGCATGTTGACATTACCAGAAAATGCACTTTTAGTGAAGTTTTATTTACATTATTTTGTTGTCAATAAAACGCCATGTCATGCCAATCGTGTGTCAATTATTACCTTTCTGCCTCCATTATTCCCTCGGTATATGTTAATAGACTTTTAGGTCACTCTGTACTTATCTTAACTAGATACAGGCAATATATGAAATAACTTTTTCTAAAGCGAAGATGATGGAGGTATAGTTATAATAGTTTTTGTGATTTACAGTTTTTTAGCTTTAGTAATTGTACAGCAGCTTCCATTTGCGGGCATTTTGATTTATGTCACCTCCCAACAATCCATTTTACTCTCGCAGCTTGCAGAGAATTAGATCTGTTTGGTGATCTGTGGCCAAGTTTTTCAAAACTAATTTTATACATGTGTCACAGGAGATAGTATACATGCCAACTTCCCTTCAGAAATCCAGCTCCCTCTGCCACCCAGATTCATGCAATCTGAAGGCCAACACATTACCACTGATCCAACGAGTGTGTCGATTACATTTAACTTGAAATTTTATTTATACAGTAGAAGATTGATATAACATGGTCCAGTATACCATAGATTTGGATTTAACAAATTGAGTATGTCTGAGAAATACAGTGTTCAATTAGTTGTTAAATTCTTATTGACAAAAATAGGTTTTCTGGCTGGAGGTCATGCAAAAATTTGTGTTAAACGTAACACAACAAAATATGTGTAGGAAGGATAAGTATAGCAACTGTGTACGCCAGTGTCCACAAGCTGGCTGACGTGTAATGTTGGAGAGCCCGTGTGACATAAGAGAGCAGAGTGGAACGAGGGACTGCCTTGCCGACTAGAATGAAACACAAATTCACTGTCACTGAATGGTTTAAGTTATTTTGCAATTAAATATGAAATGTTAAAACTCAATCAAATTGCTGACTCGTTGATGGAATGCTCAACAGGGTTATTTCATTTATCGTTCACTTCTGCAATTACAGGTACCTGTTCTTCACCTTGATACTGATCATAATCTGCAGCGTAACACAAACTGTAGTGGCATTGTAAATTATATCTTTTTACATACTGTAGCTCATTTCTACAAACTAAACATTTAGTTGTATCAGAGCAACGCACTGTGATGTGCTCGGTTCAGTGTACTGTACATCATGTGCGCACTACAGAGCGAAGCAGTTCCTTTGTCCCACTCTACGACTGAAGTGCCTGACCACGTCACACACTTGTGTAGGCAGTGATGTATGGATGCTCAGACGATGGTACCTAGCGACCATGCGGGTTATGTCTCATGGCTAGTTGTCATCTGAAATTAGCAGCTGTTCATGAACAGGAGACAAATTCATAATCATTTGATTTTTGCAAAGGGATTTTTTTGTTGGAAGTCAGTAAATTACTCTGCTTAGAAATGGAAAACCTGGGAATACCATTTTCAAGACAACCAACATTGGATTAGAACATGCTTTGTCAGAGTCCAGTTAAATATACAGTAGTTTCAGACATTGTGTTTGCTCTGAGCTATAGGGGTTGGTAAAACATTTCTTTTTTGAAGTATTAGGTGTTTTGTCATTTCACTTCAAGTAAACTCAGTATTTCCTTCATTCTTTCAAGGCCCCAATCAACAGCACGTAATACAGTTCAGAGATTATGGTAGAGAAAGGAACGGAATCCTGGGTGGAAGTAATATTGAAGGAGGCAGTATTGGTGAAATAATGCAGTTCTTAGCATTTCTTGCATATTGCTGAATCAACCAGAGAGCTGTTTACAGCATTTATGTTTCTAAAAATGTTTGTCAAGACACACAGTGGTGTGCTTTGAATCGCCAATAAATTGTCCACGAGTTCTACCCCCAGGCCTGAGTTATAAAAATGGTCTGATGTAAGTGTGAAATGAATGAGTTTATTTTTAGGAATTATTATGCTAGTGGGTCATAGAAACAAACCTATAATTGGAGATTAAGATTAATGGGCTACTAATCCACTTATCCATACTTCTATATTTTCTTGATTCGTGTCCTATAATTGCAAGAAAGCAGTCATACAGTTCTTTCAATTCAACAGCATTCAAGATAACAAAACCAGGAGGACAACTCACCAATACAAAGTCTGTATCAAAATTCTTTGTTCAGCACCATATTTTGAGGAATACCAAACAAGAAGCATTATTAATGATGTTCATTATGTCATTTTGTGATTATCACTTCTTTTTTAAATACATTACTAGGCCAGTTTGAAAAAGTAATGTACTGTCTACCTCTACAGTGATTTATAGCAGGGTGTTTAAATTGTATGGTATGTCATTTCTTCAAAAACCTGATTCTCACAAAATATCTCAGAGGACCAAAAATTCAAATTAATGAAACACAAACAAAATCACTTTACATTATCTGCACAAAATGTATGATACTTGGAGAGAGGCTAAAACTATTATATGACAAAAATATCTTTTCTACTATTTTGTGGTTAAATATCACTTAATGATAAAATTTAGAAAAAAACACATTCATATAATAATTAAAATCCTTGTCATAAGTTCACAAAGCTATATAATAAGTATAATATATTCTGCACTGAGGCAGCGCTTAATGTTTTATTCTTAATGGAGTCTTCTGCTGTCTTTTTCGTTTGCTGATTTGCTTCATACCTTGCTGACACTCACCAACAACTGATCCCTTCTATGTCTTCTTCCTCTCTCTCTCTCTCTGTTCATCACTCTTTCCAGCATGACCATCAGCAAAAACTCTTCACAGCCAGTGGCCTGTGCTATTTTTTTTTCCTTCTTTAGACAGCATTTAATAACTTTCTCTTGTTTCAAACTTTCTACAATACCCTATCCTTTGCTACCAATTCCACCCAGGACTTCCTTTCCATTCTGTACCATAATCACATCTCAATCCTTCCAGTCTCCTTTTATCTTCCTTCATTGGTCTCCCCCATGCAGCATCACATACTAAATAAGCATTTCACTGCCTTGTGGTAAGTGATGGTGTACTCTCTTGAAGCACATGGAATGAAACAACTTCAGTTTATAAGGAGAGACCGAGGTAAGGATACTGTGTCATAGAAATCATAGCCGTAAATGTTATGACTAGGGCTCGATAAAATCTCCAGATATGCTCGAAAACCATGTGTTACATGCTCGATAGATATGCTCAAAAACCCATTATATGCTCCATAGATATGCTCGAAAAAACATATGCGGTCAAATATGCAGAATGTGCTCAAAAACACTGTTAAAAACTATAGAAAGGAAAGTGAGACTAAAAAACCAATAACATATCTTTATATATGAGCTTTATTTTCTAATTGTATGTATGATACACTGCAATATACTCGCATTCAAGTTTCAAGTATATATATGAGAAGTTTTCTTATAAAAGTTACAGTTTAAAAGTTCATTTACAAGATGTTCAGGGTTAGGCAAGTCTTTGAAGTACATCTGCATTGCTCTGTACAACAAGAATTTTTTCTATGTTTTCAGTTTTGAATTATTTTCTTAAATCCGTCAGTAAAAGTTTCAATGATGAGAACGATCTTTCGACGTCAACTGACACGAGAGGTAAATACTTGAATAATGCTGCTTCTTGTGCAGAGTAGTTCGGAAAATCCTCTGATGGTGCAGACTCGCCACGCAGCATCCTCTCCAAGTCCAACGCTGCACTCGAGCCAGCATGAACTCCAAGTTTTGTTTCACGGTTTTCCCAGTCTCTCCAGGCCACGAGTCGGCTTCTTGGATGATTCCTTGTATTGTAGCGACCACTTCAACCAACTCCATCCCTTGCGATTCCAACATTAGGATGGCCTCAGGTATGACGCTCATATTGGCTTTTATGAAAGTCAAGGATGGCGTCAAGCCCTTCATTTTAAAAGCAGCCTTAGCTTTCGCGATGTACTTGTTGTCCGCCTCGTCAAACGTATAGATCACCCGGAAAAAATATATATGAAAAACATTAGCCGAGGAGAATAACAGAAAATTACAGAATTAGGCACCGTATGATGGAGTAAAGATTAAAGATATGAAAAGAATAATAGAGAAAACCTTAAAAATGAGAAGATTTTAAACATTTCAGCTAGTCTTACCTTTTCAATTGCCCTATGATTTTCAGCTTAATACAAGACAGCCAATATCCAAATTCCCCATCGCGTCAATATGGACTCGGGAGGTAAAGGGAGCTCTGGATGCATCGTCTTGAAGGCATGGACGCGAGAATGAGCCTTGACAAAAATTTTCTTCACGCTGGGCGATTTTTTGCGCAGCTCCTCAGCAACTCTGTGCATTGCATCGGCAAGACAAGTAACATTTAACATCTTCGGGTAGAGAAGCGTGAAGGTCTTCCCAGCCTTAATCATGTAGGGAGCAGCGTCAGTCACCAGTCAGTTTACCTCCTCATCTGAAAAGGTTAGCCACAGCAAGCCTGAAACAGGAATGCATAAAATAAAGGGTGAACCGTTCAGTTAATGGGATTCTGACATGTCGTACGACTGTAAGAGATATTTAACTATCAGAACTATCACTGAGCATACGTAGAATGCATTGAAATTATAGCCAGGCTGTACTTATTCTTCTTTGGCAAAATGCTCAAAAAATAAATTAACAAAAATATACTTACGCAGAGCTGCTTGCTCTGTTCGCACAATGGTACCATGGTTTGTCACATCTAGCTCCCTGCACAGAATTTGGTGGCCCTTTCCCGGTTCACTGGGACTGAGTTTTCCAACAATAACATTGGCCATGCATCTTCCAAAACTGTCTGTGGTCTCGTCGATAGATAACCAAATTGGGTGGCTCCCGATGTTGTCCCTGATTGCGTGTAGAACTTGTTGAAGAAAGTACCTGAATGAATATTCTTCGTGGAATGAAGGTATTATCGAGAGATTACCTTCATTACGACAGAGCCAGATCCATGTTAAATTACTTCTAAATTGTTTAAACGAGAATGCGGAATACGGCAATTGTGCATGAATTCATACCTTTTCATACTCTGAAGAAACGTAATTTTTATGTAGGGTCGACTCATGAGGCAACTCTCTTCCTGCAAAGTCCTTGAAAAGAGCTCTAATCTCAGCATGTTCGATCTTGTAGAGGGGTATGTTGGCACTTAAAAGCTCCCTATAAACTCTGGAAAAGAACTCGTCCGAGTGCTGTTGCTGATTGAACAAAGGTTGTATCAGCACTTGTTTCTTCGATTTCCTTTTTTTAAATTCTTCAACTTTTGCTGAGTGCCCACTTGTGGCTTTATGTTGAGAAAATTGAAAACCCTTCGAAATCTTGATCTGAAAATAAATAAGTAGGTTCGCATAAGTGAGAAAAAATACATTGGATGAACAAAAATAAAGCATTGTGGACTATAAAATTATTTTCAAATATTGCAGTAGAAATACGAGCACCCTCTCAACGATCCCATGAATACCCAGCAAATCCAAACGTCAATTTCTGTCTTGGAAATGTAAAATGATCTAACTGGTCTACACTCCGAATTCTTAGCCATCTCTCTACTTACCTAGTAGGTAGGCACTGTATGCTGCACATGCGGCTTACTTGAAATTTCAACCGTTTGACCAGTAATATCTTTAAGAACGTAGATGTGAAAATGTCAATAAGAACTTATGTCTTTTTCGCACATTTTGCAGAAAAGAATTTTCCCGTCAGTAGAAAATGAATCAGGGTCTTCCTTTGCACATCATCAGAGTAAAACACTCAGAGAGTCCTTAACTTTAGGCATCGCGTATTTGGAAATCACAAGAACTCGATAGGTATGTACGGATACGATTACAAACTGAGAACTGAGAGTAGAATGCAGTAACTTCACTTGACCGGGTCGGATCTTCCACCACTTCATGGGAAAATCCACCTAAACAATACTGGTTCCCAAAATACGCACACCACTAAAATACCTCACATTTCAAAGTGAAAGGATGCTTGGGGCTTCCAGAGCTTATCTGACGAGTTGCACTCTAATCCAGCAGAGGCCAATTAGGGCGTGTGAATCACCTCACTAAAGGTTAAAAACCTGCGGTTCTATTATTCGCACCAGATAGGCTTTTCACTAATTATTTCTGTTTTAGAACTTTAAGGATGGTCAGGGCCCGAATTCGGGGGAATTCGAAGAAAAACAAACTATTTAGACGAAAACCACAAGAATATGCATTTATATGCTTCTATTCTGAAAACCGTGGTTTTATGCACTTATATGCTCGATAAATTTAAATTCTGTTGGTCCCAGAGAGATGAAAATACTACCGAAAGGCTTCTTTCAATGTGTACTATTCAGGAAAAAAATATAATATGCTCGAATCCGATCCCTAGTTATGACCATACAAAGATGTTTAGAACTCATTTTAAATATGTGAACATAAGGATAATCTCAAAATCTATAAAGTCTTTTCGATACCTTGTCACTGAAATGAATATTTTTTAATTTTCAAAATCTTCCTCCAGTTGGAGGTTGCCTAAGACAAAGAATACACAAAGCAATTTCATTCAAATATAAAACATTTAAATTATGTCTCAGTCTGACGAATACAAGTGGTGTCTCAGCCCCCAGTCAAACTTCTTGGAACTGATGCTTGAAGGTCTTCATCAGCTCTACTGTCTTCTTCGGGACTGTCCTTCTCGCACTAATCATGAGACCCCCTCACTTCTATGTCCTCCAGCTCGAATTTATTGACATAATACAGTACTGTCTACTTCGTCTCGTTGATTGGATGGCATTTCAAATCTTCCTGTGAGGTCTAATATATATCCTTTCTTCTCTTTAATGGTGATCATGTCTATCCATCTCGTGCTGTCATTTACTCTGATGCCATGGACTTGAAATAAACACTTGAAATCCGTTTTCATGGAGCGTCTGTGGTATGGACAACCTGATGTCTTGTGTTTTGAAGAGCTTCACGGAAGGTACAGGAACCAAAGACGTGAGGTAAAATTTCAGTCTCACTGTATCTTATGCAGTGGTTACCACCAAGGGATCTTCCCGGTAGAGCTCTTACATTACACGACATTTTCAGTGCATCTCTCCACTCCGTGCCAGAAAGGCTATTGTGATTTCTAACCCAGTGGTTTGCAGGAGTGAACTCCCTGTACAGACACACTCCTTGACTTTTGCTTCTCAACTGGCACCATTTCTCAAATTCAGATTCTCGTAATGTATTTCTGAGTTTCATGGTGTCATACTCACCTTGCTTATTCATCATATCCTCAGTTTTGTCATGTATATTAACTTAGTTAATCACCTGATAATTTCTTTATCTAGATTTCTAGTGGCTTCAATATATTGGTTCCCCGCAGTTCTAAACAAAAATATTCAAGGTCTAGTAAAAAGGTCACACTCCACATATATGTGAAAATAATATTCCACAGACTAGTAATTTAAATGAGATTCATATTAATTACATGGTTTATAAAGCATATTAATTAATATTGTGAAAATGCCCCTATAAATAATTTCTTACTACTGATTCATTCTCTCAGTAGTTATCTAATCATCCATTTATTCATGCACTCTTTTTCTTGCACATTCGTATTTGCTGTAAACAATATTCCTCTTAATGCAGTATTAAAATGGGTGATCCCGGACTTCTAGCTCCGTAGCTTTGCAGAACACCAATAAATTCTCCTCTTAAAGCCAGAGGTATCGGTAAAGTGCAGAGAAGGGCAACTCCTCCTTTCTCAACTAAATTCTAAATGAATGGTAAAGGGGGTCAATATCCTGAGAAGCAGATAGGAGATCAGGTCAGGTTGACTGAATAGAAGGCATCCATTTTAGATGGGAGGTGAGGAATGATGGTTAATAAGCTATTACACTTGACACAATACTCTCTGCAGCTTACTCATGTTCTCCACTGTTGTGCAATGCCCAGAAGAATATATTGTACACGTGTGCACAGAAATTGTCCCCCGATAGAAACAAAGTATGACGTCCCCCCACTTCCTCGCTTAATGCATTGCTGCAGGTAGACAGCCCACTACAAGACTGTTGGGCACAGTGCTGGATGTATAGCAATACACACAGTGTACTATTGTATGTTGGGTATTCAGCCCGAAGGCTGGTTTAATCTTCCACATTTCCGCCAACAGCTGTCATAGGTAGTTTAGGCATCACTGATGAGGCATAGTAGGGAAATGAGTGAAGTATGTTTTGTGCCGCTTTCCTTACCTAGCCAGAAGTTGCTATTACATATCAGTCTTCCAAGCCCACTGAAATGCATGCACCAACTTGACCTTATGAACAATATTTCCACACCATTCAATACAGGGACTGGCTGCATAAGGAATGGTATTACTAGCATCGTTCATACCTCGGTCACTTTCATGTTTACAATGCTTATTGAAGATAAAAGGTTTCCACCTATTCAATACACTGACATAGTGATTCAATTAAGACATCACATATTTATTATAAACATTATGGTGTACATTATGGTACCGGTTTCAGCATATCACGTGCCATCATCGGCCATTGAGAAAATTATTGCAAGGTATATTGGATGAATACATAAGCTATTAGTACAATATAAAATATATACAGAGCATACTATTCTGATTAGCGAGTCTTATATATACCTTAAAATATATTTGACTAAGTAGCAAAAACCAATTAATCTTTAGAAGATTAATATCGTATTCAAATTTTCCTTTGTATTTTAAATATCACAGTGTTTGTATGACTATTATAAAACCTCTAGTTGTTGATATAATTTAAGCTTGAACTCTACATTCATAATATTGTTCAAAAAGTAAAATTGTATGGCTGAGGCCGTATATTGATGGCTGAGATCTTGAAAAATTGTTTCAATGTCAGGTGGAATGGACAGGTTAATACTGATCTCGAACCAGCACGGACCTCTAGCTCAATGTAACTGTGTGTGGTGTTTGTGAGGAACTGGATTGTATACAATATTAATCTTATAACTATATATTGTAAGGGACTGTTTTACATAAAAACGTACAACTCATACCTTAACCAAAGAACTGTGTTCTAGAAATTATGTATTCAACACATCAGATGCTATTGAAGGACTAATGATAAATTTTATAAGGAACTCCTTGTACTTTTCTAGGCCAATTACAGACATTTTTAACTATTAACAGAATTTTTTGACATACAAGATAATATTGTGTTTTAAGGCGTATTTAACTTTCTAAAGATTAATTGGTTTTTGCTACTTAGTCAAATATATTTTAATGTATGTATATATATATAAAAGTAAGACTCGCTAATCAGAATTGTATGCTCTGTATATATTTTATATTGTACTAATAGTTTATCTATTCATCCAATATACCTTGCAATAATTTTCTCAATGACTGATGATGGCACGCGATATGCCAAAACCGGTACCATAAAGTACACCATATTGTTTATAATAAATATGTGATGTCTTAATTGAATCACTATGTCAGTGTATTGAATAGGTGGAAACCTTTTATCCTCAATAAGCATTGTAAATCTCGATTCAATATGGACCAGAATGAAATTCTTAATATTAAACACTTTCATGTTGTCAAAGCCAAGGATGAGACTGAGACAGGTCAATGAAAGTAGCAAATTTATTCTAGCCCTTACCAGAAAATGCTGTAAATGCTACATCTCACCAGCAAAGGCACTGAGCACTATTTTATACTTATTTCGGCCCTTACCCTAGTTCTCAGTACTGGAGTTGCCTTCAACACTACCCCTCCCCTCCTCATTAATACTGGAGGGGGCAGTGTTGATTGTTTATGTTTGGACACAGTTTCTGTTCAAGCGTGTACCGTGCAAAGTTCAAGCTGTTTTGAGTTGCCAGAGGAGTGTGGCGTTCACTTTTATTTTCTAGTGATGGTACTTCGCTATCGTCCAGCACTGCTGATACAGTGGCAGATCCTGAGAAGATTTTTTTAAAGGAGGAGGCCAGTTATGATGACATCTCCAATGGTTCACTGAGTCGATTGTCAACACCAGTTGGAGGTAAGGTATTTCCCTGTTCTGTGTGTTGTAAGACTTACAGACGAAATAGGGATCTTGAACGCCATAGTTTGATCCACTGTGAAGATTCCGACAAGAAAGTCGCGCCATTCTCTTCTCATGTGTGCGCGTTCTGTGATAAAACGTACACGCGGCGCGCTGATTATCAGGAACATATGGAAATGCACAATGGAGTGAAGAACCATGAATGCACCGTGTGTCATAAACAGTTTGTATGGCGACAAAGTCTTAGGATGCATATGATGATTCATAGTGAAAGGAGCCCGTTCCCATGTAAAGAATGTCCAAAATCGTTTCGGCGTCCGGCTGATTTACGTAAACACATGCAGGCCCATAGCCCCGAAAATCCCGAGACGAAGGGTCCTCTTCGACGTTCACATGTCTGCTCTGTTTGTAAGAAAGCTTTTAGCGGAAGGTCTGATATGAAAGATCATGAGGAATTGCACAAAGGTGTAATGAAGCACGTTTGCAGTGTGTGTAACAAAAGGTTTACGTGGCGTCAAAGTCTGAGGATGCATATGATGATACATAATGAACTCAGACCACACCCTTGTACCTTATGCTCAAAAGCCTTTCGGCGGCCAATTGATTTACGAAGGCATATTCTGACTCATACTGGCGAGAGGCCACATGCCTGTACAGTGTGCCCAAAGAAGTTTCTGATGGCCCACGATTTGTCAACTCATCAACTTGTTCACGCTGGCAACATACCGTACGCGTGTGAATTATGTGATAAGAAGTATCCTCGATATTCTACGCTGAAGAACCATATTTTAGCCCATAAAAAGAAAGAACAGAGGGATCAGGACTTCAAGCCCTTATCTTGTCTCACATGTGGAGATTCCTTTAAAAAACATACGGATCTTATCCAGCACATGGCTCTTCATACGTGACTCTCTCCTTTCTAAATTCGAGCAATGTATGTAGTTAATTAAAACTGAGAATTCTGGGAGCCTGTTTTTGTACTTTTGGTTGCTGGCATATTTATCATCTGGTGATGTGCATTTTGCATGCTCTGGGCTGCTTAATACTGTTATGGGGAAAACAGCCTGAATGTTCACTATCAGCACAGTTTGCCTGACCACACTTCCAACACATTGCTGATACAAGCAGTGGATTGACCCACCACCTCTCTTTCCATGCAACTAACAGTTATTATGTTCTGGCAACCTGTTACCAGGCTATCTGATGGCATTGAGCTTGCTGTAACTACCAATGGATTATGCAGAACCATGGAGTTACGTAGAATGCCATTCCGAATACTACAGCATTACGTAGACATGGGGTGTCTCCAGCTTTTATGACGATAGCTGTTGAAGAAAGTAATAATCATGATAGTTCTTCATTGTTTAAGTAACACTAAACAATATGCAGTAAACTAAAGTATGCTAAAAAGTGTTTAAAAAGACAAATAGAAGAATTATGCACCGTAGGACTCATTAATGCAGACTAGTTTCCGAATTAAACTAAATAACTTGCGAAATGAGCCAAGGTATGTAAAACACACTGTTGAGTAACAAGAACGTGTACAGTTCAGTATTTTAAATTTAAGTAATATAAATGTTATTTGTTATACAAGATATATTATAATACAGTGTTAGGCCTTTCAAAATACAGAATAACTAGTGCAGTGTAGAATTAGAACATGGCACACTTCCGACACGCTTACTGGTTTGAAGAAACTGCTGATCGTTTGTTGTCTTCCTTTGAGATTTTAACTCACGCAGATGTCTCTCATGATCGTTATATGGAAATATGTTTTCATCGTTATCTTCAATGTATTTAATAACAATGGTCTTTAATTTCACCAAGTTTGGGCTTTGGGAAGTGTTACAACTTGCCACTAGCTGTGGCAAAAACTGCGTAGTTTACAACATAGTGCTTGTAACTCAGCTTTATGCTGCAATTGCACTTATGTACTATTATTAAACGGCTGTCCAGATTAAGTGAAGTCTGGACTAATGGGGTTCAGACTAATGTAGTTCTACTGTATATACATTTACACATATTTCTGTACAAAATTCACAATTATATTTTTATAAAGAAAATATATTTATGTAAAACTTATTTCGCTATAGATAACTTAGCATAAAAGGAGTGTGAGACTGTAATGGGTACAGCAGACCAAGTTATGTTCTTTTCGTAATTTCATGTCATTAAGAATTTGCCATTTATAAGTGAAATTGAGAAATGTTTTAAGTATTTTTTAACCTGGAAATTCAGGGATCATATTGATTAGTAATTTTTTCCAGTATGGAAGATCCAATGTCTTATTTTTTCCACCATGTGAAAATTAGTTTCAGACTTGCTTTCTTTTCTTGTTTTAGTACTGTATGCTCTTTCACCCCTGTTTTTTTTCTCATTTTACTGCTGCCCAAAGGCACATCGCAGAACACATGCTTTAATGTTTGGCAGCATGCAGATGACAATTTGAAAACGGAGAGATGTACTGTTTAATTATTGCGAAGACCTGAAAATTCATAACCATATTTGAGAATTAAAATTATCCCATGATTGAACTTTCTCATGTCAATATAAATAAGAAAAATGTTTAAACTAATTGTCATTTTAATGTTTTAGTACAAGGCTACATGCTATCTCTTCTAGCCTTTAAATTGTACTCAGATAGAATATACAACAGAGCTTATATGGATTGGTGTCAGTCTACAAAGTCAAGAATAATGGCAGATATGATTTGTAGTGACAACTGTACAACCACTTGTAATCTGCTTGCAATTTTGCTAAGGAGCCACAGCCCTTCAGGGTAGGCATGCCATGGGCATTGGTTTGGATAAAAGGTCTCAATTATATAATCATGTTCTTTACAAGTGAAAAGCTGTTGAAAAATGCCATTAATAGTCTGTTTTATGGCAGAGTAAGCCATGAAAAATTCCCCTCAAATCCATCATCAGGGAATGTTTCCCCGAATTTCCAGATTTGTTGTCCATTTCCCTGAACAAATTTTTGATAATAATGTTATTGTTTTTACTATTTCTGACAGTTTTTGGAAACACCAACATGCCAGAATTTGGTCCTGCAGGAGTTCTTTCACATGCCAATAAATCTACCCACATGAGGCTAATGTATTTGAGCACCTTCAAATACCACCAGACTGAGCAAGGATCATACCTGCCATGTTGGGATCAGTAGGCCAGTGCCTCAACCATCTGAGTCACTCAGCCTGGCACAAAAATAGTACTGACTTTCCAGGTTCCTTCTTTCTTCTGAGTACGTTGTCTGGGTACCCTTCCGCTTTTCCCACCACCATGCACTTTGGGGAGCAGTGACCCAGATGTTTCAGCAAATTGAAAGAAGGGCTAAAGAAATATACCTGTCAATGCTGTGGAGTGCGGTATGAGATGCCGCAGGAGTACATTATTTAAAAACAAAGAGCAGAATCACCCCATAGCATATACATTTTTATTGATGCCTTCTGATCATCAATTTTGACATTCCATTTTACTCTACATGAGGCCTACTAGATAGCAGAAAAAACCTAATCTGTCTTGGGCCTCTATGGCTGTTTCTAATTAAATTTGCTGCTGAGATATTTTACTTGCCAACATTGTATGCCATGGAGTGTCAAACAGACTTTTCTTTCACTCTTCAAAAATCCGACTACCCCTGTCAGGTTAGAATCCACTATCTTGGGATCCAGAGGCAACCTTCTTCTTTCGTGGCTCTATAGGTACACATAAAATGTGCATGCATAGCTGCCAACCTTTAAAATTCAAAAATAGGAATATTTTTTAATTCTTGTAATTCATCACATACATTGCGCCATGGCCTAAGAGAAAAAAGGACATGATAAAAGGCATACATATCTACAGTTACAATGCGAATTGAAATTTAAAATCTTAAACTAAAAATGGTTACAAGAAAATTACCTAATCACTCTCATTTATACACATACATACGATTAATAATACAGTCAAAACTCGATATCTTGAACCTCCATTATTCAAATTTTCAGTATCCTGAAGTAACAAATTTTCCAGCCATTTTCCCCCTTCTTCATGTGTATTTATTTCTCTATTCTCAAAATCTGGTTACACAAATTCCTCGATTTCTCAAAGCAAACATTCCCTCCCTTGAAGCAAAAAATATTCTGTAACTCAAATTTTGTGCAACATTAACTGTGCAATATGGCATTTGTGGTTTGTGAGGAACAGTTAACAAGAAAGGGTAACAGTGAAGCTGGAAACTTTTATGATGGGAACCGAAAAACTCGAACTTCTAGTAATCGAAAAACCAGCAGTTGGTAGCACCTCATAATGCTCCTGTCAGCAATCGCGACAACTAACAGCAAAGGAATATCAACCTGCATGGAGAGTATCGGAATTCTCGTCAACTGATAAGAAAGGAGCATCGCCCTGCACCGGTCTCTTCCATCCTAGGGTTGTAACTACATTTCATATAAGTCGCAGAAATTATATGAACATTATTCCTGAAGCTGGTGAAAGGGGATGAAGGAAGCAGAATATCATCAGACAAATATTTTTCAAAAAGTGGCACCTGACACCTAGTCCAACCAAAACAGGAACATCTTGCTTTCATCTGAGAAATGTACTGCCTCAGACCACCTTGAAAGTAACTCTCCATGACAGCATTTTACTGTACAGCCCAAACCTAAAATGTCTCGATGTAACACTGGACCAGACACTGTCATAGAATAGTCCATAACGGCAAATTTATGTACTTGTGCGTTAAGTCTGGTGACCCCAACTTCACCAGCTTCAGGAATCCTTGCGGATATCTACATTGATCATTTAGAGCATTCTCACATCATTGGCAAGATTAATGGCATTCAACACTGGACACGCTTTGTAGATGATACGTTTGTTATTCTAGACTCCCGCATTACTAACAGCAACAGAGTACTTGAATTTCTCAACTCCATTGACCCACATATAAAATTCACCATAGAGTCAGAAAACAATAATGCCCTTAATTACCTAGACTTAACCATTATGCGCAACAGCAACAACACTTTATCCTTCGATATATACAGGAAACCCACCCACAACATGAATACCATCCATCGGACCTCTGTGCATCCAAACATACATAAGAAAGCAGTTTACAATAGCATGGTCCTCAGAGCATTAACTGTTCCTTTATCTCACAAGAATTACAAAAAAGAAATTAATACTATTTACAATATTGCAGAACACAATGGTTTCAGTAGAACCTTCATCAGCAGAATCATCAATAGGTATAAGAGCAGGCCCAAGACTGCCCTAGAAGAAGATTCCACTCCTAAATGAAATAGCATATAGAATCTTCCACACCAACTCCAAACTCATTTTCAGTCCACACATTGTCAACAATAACAACATTAATAACAAATATTTGAACACTGGAGTTTACAAATTAGAATGCCAGTCCTGTAATTCCAGCCATATTGGTCAAACAGGCTGCAATTTTGTCATAAGATATGCTGAACATCCCAACGCTCTCAAATATAATTGTTTTTCAGCTATGAGTGAATGTCATAAAGCATCCAGCCACAAATACACTTCAATAGATAAAGATCTTAGGATCTTGCATTATGAGCAGAATGGCACCTTTCTCAACATTCTCAAGAGCATCCACATCGATTTAGATAAGTTAATGAACCCCTATCACAATTTAAATGAAGTCAACGAGAAAAAGAACATTCTACTTGCAACATTCATTCCATATATTTGTCAGAACTTCCGTAATATAAACAAACCCTGCCTCCATCTCTCCAACTCAACACCACTCCATTTCCCCACACCAGCCCTGCACCACCCCTTCTCCCTCCGCACCTTCCATCCTCGCAAACACAGCTGAACCAACAATAGACTCTATTGCGTGAACGAGACCGTTATTTTGAGAAGGCCAGGCCATTTGAGAGGACAACCACCTTCTAAATACCATAAGTTTATGCTTTCTACATACCCATTCCACATTTTTAACTTATCAGCCCAGTTTCTCACACAACCTCATTTTTTTCCATTACAGATTGGAATTTCATTGACAGTTTCCACTAGGCCACTTACAGTTTACCATGCATCTGTCATCTCCTCTAACACAGCTCCCCAATTTTATGTCGCGGCCCTGCCGACCTTTTATAACAAGGCAAACCAACCAGCCAATATTATGAAACGATAATCAAGAATGGGACTGCTAGATTGAGAAGATATTAAGAATGCTGCTGTTTTAAAGCTTTAAATTTCATCGGTGTTTTTCCTTGTCACAGGTTTTTCGCCTGCACGTTGTGTCAAGCTTGGTTTCTCAAATTTTTCGCTCCCGCTCACCTCCTAGCCAATTTGATGTGATGGGTTTCTACAAAGACAGAATTTCTGCCTGAATTTTCGACAGTGAGTTCACTCTGTTTTGTATTGTTACTGTACCAGGTGGTACATCTCAAATCCGCACATTTAAACGAAGCACCTTAAGGAATGCCATCCCCCCTACCAAACGTGAAACAGCTACTGCATGAAGTTGGGACATTGACCAGAAGATATCACCATTGATTTATTGAGTAATGTATTATTTTGAAGTTGCCTAAACTGACGGTATTTATTTGTTTTGTGTTTGTTTACTTCAAAAAGTTTAAACTTTTCTCCATAGATGTCATTACAAAACAACTCTGGTGCAAGGTAAAATAATTAGTGATTTGAAGAAGTTTTGTTTCCTTATATTTTCTGAACTAAAGTAATGTTCATTTATTTTGTTATTTCAAGGTTTGCAACACTTCTTTCTCATTCTGCCAGTTTTTGAATCTGGCCAATCATGAATTTTCTGTAATTATTTTTCAGCCAATAATAGGTTTCTTGTACCTTTTGAATTCGGCCAGTAAAAATGAGAGGGTGTGTCCGGATTTAGTCCAGAACCCTCTCGAACAGTCCCCTCCGGTATATAAGCTGCGGCTTTTTCAGGCTGCCTTGTCTTACTGATCATCGTCTTACTGAGTGTGTGTGTTAAGACAGGAGGCAGGGTGCCTCATTCTTTGCCAGGCAGTTCAACAGCCAAGGTAATGGCCCCCAGTCTTATTTTTCTGTAGCTACCTCCGCAGACTTACACGAGGGGAAGGTTCTAATTTCTAACTATGTAACCTCCTGTTTTCTAAAATGTAAACCTTCTCTCGGCTGATGTAGAATTTCATAACGACTTAAATTGTAAATCGAGGATAGAGAGTGTGTTACGCTCTCGAGTTCCCATTCAATTTTTCTTGAGGCGACTTTGATTTTGTAACTGTTCCTCTTTTCTGTAAAGTATTAAATTACCTTCATTCTAGTTACCTCAGTAGCTTGGGATTAGCCTCTGCATCATTGGGCCAGGAGCCCAATTAGGCTTTTACACTTAATTTTCTAGCAGCACAAGGGTATGCCTCCATATATTTTGTGTTCGGGCCAGTAATTTAACCTGTTCTTCTTTCCACGATGGCCCAGTAGGTTGGGTAATAGATACCCCTATGTAAAAATTGTAAATTATAGGTTGGGCCTAGAGAGTCCAGAAGTTTGTAAGTTTTTTTTGGTGTAATTGGGAGCGCAGTGTCCTTGGTTAAAGTTGGAGAGTATGTAAGCTCTTTTCTGAGATTGTTAATTTTACTGTAATATTGAAGGGTGCCTTTGGAAGGCCGTATTTGTAACCTTGAGAGCAAAGTGCTCTTGAATTGGGAGATTCTCCCTTCATCCAACTAAATGCAACATTTGCGATGTGGTAAATTTGTAAATTTGGAGCTGGAAGGTCAGCACTTGTAATTTCCAGTCTGCTATTTGTATCTGTAACCTTGTTATTTCACCTAGTGAAAGGTTTGTTAAGTTTGTGATTTGAAAAGAAATATAACATTTATGTTAAAGTTTACATGAATTTTGATATTGTAGATAGACCCATTCAAGCCCTCACCTTCTTTCACCTCTCTGTGATCCAGAAAAACACGGTAACAAATGGTTGCAGAATGTGGTTGAATGGGTCTAGATTGAGCCCTTTTGATGGCTAAAAGTAGGATCTGTTTTGAACTCTAAGAATTTTCTCGGTCGCTGGGAATTTTTCGAAATAATTCATCTTTCTGTCAACATGTCTGGTCCTCGCAAAGTCCTCGCTCCCGGGTACTTGCACAAGGAGGAATTGATCTACGAGTTACTCATTAGAAAGGTCCAGTCTGGAGGCAAAGTTGTGGCAGATATTGCCAAGTTCAAAGAATCATTGGAATTTCCTATTTTTATCCCAGTCTTTAGGGAAATAGAAATTGATGAGGCTCTATCCACCATCACTGACAATACCACCAAGTTAGAGTCAGTAGTGAGTTTTTTTAAAGTGAGCGATCAATCTGCTAACCAACTTAAGAGAGTACAGGCTAGACTGTTTCATTTCTATAACAGGGCTAGGGACCTATTGTCTCTCAAATTAAAAGAGGATCATGCTAAGAAGGCTAGTAATCTGGTTGAACATCTCTCAGATATGTCTAATAGGCTTAGTCAATTGTTGACTGGGGCAGCTGCACCCAGAACTGACCAAGTCCCCTTAATAAACTTGGCTACTGAGGAGGATTCTTGTAAAGCTGTAGAAAGTAGGATATCTGTGGCAACTCAACAAACTTCTGCCCCATTGGAAACGGAGTCTGATCATCCTAGACATATTCCACCTTTCTTTTTGAATAATGTTGTATTAGAGACCTCTCAACCTTCTATGCTGTCATCAATTATGTCACCCGGTTTTAGTAGTCTGCCTCATCCATTGGCTATGTTGCTGAAGGGCATTTCAAAATTTTCAGTCAACTCAACTAATGAAGTAATTTCTTTTCTAAGGTTCTTGGTAGAATTTCAAGATCACGCGTTACTGTTCTCACTGTCACATTCTCAAATACTTCAAATTATGTATCCCTATTCCGTAGGCGTCCTTTCATACAAAATAGTTACAGCTATAGCCGATAGATCATCCATAGAAGATTTCCATGCCCACCTCCTGGCAAATTTCATTCTGGCCAGAGCCTTGACATCATTGATCCAAAAGTTCTGTTTTAGGGTACAAAGATTGGATGAAAATCTTGCAGACTTCATCCAAGATATTAAATTCTACACCAGGATATTCGCCCTTCATTTTTCTGAATGTCAAATAGTGCAAACTATTGTCAAAGGCATCTCTCCGCCCTATATGTCTCATCTATGTTTCGCGTCTCCTCCTCAAACCTTTTCAGAGTTAAAGGCTATGGCTGTATCAGCCGAAGGAGTAAGGTATGCTGACACCTTATGAGTTGCGATGGAGCCCCCTCTGTCTTCTAACAGCTGTTGGCCTCCACCACCTGCAAATGTTATGCTTGTGGTTCAACGGAACATCTCTGAAATAAATGCCATTTGATAAAATCGAGTGGGACAAAGAATGGAACCGGGTCATCTCAAGGTTGCTTTAAATCTGGCTCATACTCACCTCACCAAGAATTGCACTAATGTCAATAGGACCCCGTCCTGCTCAAATTCTGGTGCAACCTACGCTAACTCTGATAATAGAAAATTACTAGTGTCTTCGGCTGAGTCAGCATGTTCTCCTTCCCAAGGCTCAGTCCCTGTTGAACCCTGTAAAAGTTCTGGTAAGGGTAAAGTTTCTTCTAATTTATCATTTGGAGGCCTCAGAGAATGCCTCAGGATTGCGGCAGAGACCCCTGCATTTGTGCCATTCCTTAAAATTGAAGTAAATAATGAACCCACCACCACTCTATTAGACTCAGGGAGTGTTTGCCCCATAATTTCGGAAGAATGGTACTCTAAATTAAAACTGTTTGTATGTTTCCAGATTATAGTTCCTCTTCTGTTAAATGCGTTTTGGCTAACTCATCTCCATTAGAAATTTTAGGTTTCCTTTTTGCTAAAATTCGTATTTCCAGGTTTACCTGGGAAGTGAAGTTATTAGTTGCTAAACACTTGTCTTGCCCTGTAATATTGGGGGCCGATTTCATGTCTTATACTGGTCTGGTGCTCGACATTCAGAATAAGTAGTGCACCTTCAAATTTGCTAATAATTGTAAGATTTCCCTTTTGAAGTGTAATTCTGTCATGTTCATTTGTTTCGCCTACCCAGGGTGAGATGATGTTAGATCTTAGACATCTACCTGAGGAGCAGGCTGAGGGTATTTGTAAGTTGTGTCAGTCCTTTCCCTGATACTCTTGGCGTTACTGACCTTATCAAATATAAGATTGAGGTTACGGATTCAATTCCAGTCAGGTTCCTGTCTTATAGACTGTCCCCACCTAAAATGAAGGCTCTTAAGGAAATCATCGATCAGATGTTAAAGGATGGAATAATTCGACCTTTTAAGTCAGCGTATTCATTGCCCATTTTTCTTGTACCGAAATCTGTGCTGGCTCCTATTATGGAAACCCTGTCTTTTGGGGGAACATGTCCCTTATGTGTTGAGAAATGGGGTTTTGTGTTGCCCTTTGAGGCACGATCGAAAGATGGAAGTATTGGTTCCAGCCGTGCTTGTGCCTATGATCTTCAAGTACTATCATGAGACCCCATTACAGGGGCATTTAGGCACCTTTAAAACTCGGGAAAAGGTCCGAGAGATGTTTATTTGGAAAGGTATGGACGGAGAAATCAGAGAATTGGTAAATGCTCTTAAATCTTGCTTACTTAGTAAGCCCACCTTGTCCACTAAGCTAGGTCTATTGTCATCTCATCAAGCGGCTCGCCCCATGGAACGTCTATATATAGACTACGTCGGACATTTCCCACAATCCAAGGAGAACGGAAATAAATTTATTCTGATAGGTGTAGACGGCTTCACTAGATTTTCTTGGTTATTTCCAAATAAGCTGGCAACCGCGCAGTCTACAATATCTTGTTTGAATACTAATTTTGGTTCATTTGGTCCTTGTCAATATATAGCTTCTGATAATGCTAAGGCATTTACATTTAATATTAAGAATTTCATTATGGTCTGTATTGAATAGAGATTTACAATGCTTATTGAAGATAAAAGGTTTCCACCTATTCAATATACTGACATAGTGATTCAATTAAGACATCACATATTTATTATAAACATTATGGTGTACATTATGGTACCGGTTTCGGCATCTCGCGTGCCATCATCAGCCATTGAGAAAATTATTGTAAGGTATATTGGATTAATACATAAACTATTAGTACAATATAAAATATATACAGAGCTGATTAGCAAGTCTTACTTTTATATATATACATTAAAATATATTTGACTAAGTAGCAAAGTCTTGATTGATAAATTTCATTTTTGTTCTGTATTATGACTTTGACTTAAGTAGCAAAGACCAATTATTCTTTAGAAAGTTAAATACGTCTTAAAACACAATATTATCTTGTATGTCAAAAATTTTGTTAATAGTTAAAAATGTCTGTAATTGGCCTAGAAAAGTACAAGGAGTTCCTTATAAAATTTATCATCAGTCCTTCAATAACATCTGACGTGTTGAATAATAATTTCTAGAACATTGTTCTTTGGTTAAGGTATGAGTTGTACGTTTTTATGTAAAACAGTCCCTCACAATACATAGTTATAAGATTAATATCGTATATAAATTTTCCTTCGTATTTAAAATATCACAGTCTTTGTATGACTATTATAAAACCTCTAGTTGTTGATATAATTTAAGCTTGAACTCTGCATTCATAATATTGTTCAAAAAGTAAAATTGTATGGCTGAGGCTGTATATTGATGGCTGAGATCTTGAAAAATTGTTTCAATGTCAGGTGGAATGGACAGGTTAATACTGATCTCAAACCAGCACGGACCTCTAGCTCAATGCAACTGCGTGTGGTGTTTGTGAGGAACTGGATTGTGAAGTGTCAAGCGACTGCCAGCGAGTGTCAGCTGTTAGGCGGGCGTGCTAGGTAGGGGAAGGGGAAGTTGCGGTAGCGTGAGACTGTATGTCGGGGGCGCGGACTTCGCTGGGGATAGTAAGCTAGCGTGCTGCGTAATGTTTTGTGTACTAATTGTTTTTTAGGTATTTTTAGATCATTTATCACCGACGTGAGCACGTCAAATAAAATTGTAGGTTTCTCCGAAAGATCATTAAGATTGTAATTAGGATTATAATATTGATCTAATGTAATGAAACATTGCTCCGTCAGGTCTAATAGTAGGCCTTTGTTCATTGTTTCAATGATATCCAGATCATTGCTAATACCGTGAAAATTATGTTTGTGTTTTTGTATAAGCTGGCCTATTGCTGAAAATTTCCTGTACTTAATGGCATTAATATGTTCGTTGTATCTAATATTAAATGTCTCCTGGTTTGTCCGATATAAACACTGGAGCAGTCATTGCAATGAAACCTATAAACTTTTGATCTATCAAACAGATTGGATACATTAACCAATTTAGAATTATGAAAAATATCAAGGTTTCTGTTGTTAGTCCTAAAGGAAATGTTGATGTTTCTTTTTTTGAAAATATTCGTTAGTCGGAAAATGTCAGGGTTAAACGTGAATGTTGCATAAGTTTTTGTTTTAGTTGCTTCTTTTTGTAACGTAGTCCTAGGACGGTGTTTGAACTTGTAAAATCTCCCCTCAATTAACACACATTATTTCTTTACAGTAGTACAGCCTTTAAATTCCAGCAACTAGCACACATACTGTTCTTCCTTTCTCTTCTTTTTTACAGGATACACCCGATTTATGTTTTTTCACCTACGAGATTAGTAGTTCTCCATCTGAAGCCCAATATTAACACACTACTAAATAATGTTTGCAACACAACGCGAGGGAGTCCCATAAGGTTATTTACGCCAATCCAGACGACGTTTTATCCATCAGTGCAGTTCGGTTTTCAACCAATATATGTGATTTTAGCATTCCTCATCATGTTTATTTTATGAAACAACATCACAGTTCATTACAAGAGCTCACCCTTATGTGAATAACTGTTTTCAATCACAAACAGTCTAATGCCATTGAGCGAGGATTATTATGGTCATTGATTTATACGAACAATTAATCACTACATATTATAGTAACATTTTCAAGTCATTCATTCCACTTATATTTTAAGCAATTTTAAAGATCAATATTTGTTTTAATAGACATAATATAATCTTATTGATTATTTTTAAATTGTAAAAATTCATATTTTATCAATGTAATATTAGACGTTTTTTCATTATATATACCGGGATCAGGGCCCTGACCCACCATGGACTAAGTTATCTTTAGCTGATGATGCTCACTAAGATTGAGCGAAACATGTCCTATTTGTAATTTCTATAAATGGTTTTATCCTAAATATAAAGGACTATTGTGTATTGGAAAGGTGGTTTTATTAATATAATAACTTCTTATTCTGAAATCCAATATGGTTTTATAATGAGATTCATAACTTGTAATGAAGTAAAACCAATGTGAGATATGCGCAGGGATTATTTTTCTCCATCATTCCACACCAAAAATTAGGCTGCATGATATACAGAAGAAAAATACAGTATTTCTCTCATCAAGAATATAGTTCCCAAGAGTGAATCATTTTATTCGATACACTGCAAAGTATTCAAAGTTTTTTAGTCTTTCTCAAGCGTTAAATTACCAGCAGTTTGGCCCAGTGTGATAGCAGGCTCATCAGTTGGATTGCCACACCTCATCAGGACACAGGTAGCACAGGCGCTGTCAATAAATATGGCTCGTACGTACCACGTACCAGCATCTTGTACAGGTGTGGCAATCCAAACGAGCCCAGTGCCACACTGAGGAGAAATGCCGGTTATTTCACAACTCAAAAAGCCTAAAGGACTTGAATACTTGTCATACATTTTGCTTATTTAAAATACAATTACCAGCAATGTCATCATGTTTTGTGACACAGCTATTGAGAACCACTGTTCTGAAGTATGGTGAAAATATTTCCTTATATTCAAGTTCACACTAAAAAAGCTATGAACTTACACTCTGTGCAGTGGCCCGACGTGTGTTGGTCTCAGGCTGTTGTGAAAATGATCGTGAACTCTCCTTGACCAATGTATTTCGTTTATTCTGCCAACAGAAATATGCAAAGGTTTTGTTCAATGACATGGAATCACTTTACGATGCATGCACATTGGGGTACAGTATGCAAACTCAATGAAAATTAACATTTAGATTTATTTAACATAATTTGAAGACATCAAGGAAAAAGAGGGGTGTCACTACCAGGTGTATGCCTAACTCTTTTCCATTTTTTCTAAGAGATGGCGCCAGCAAACAGAACACTGCATAAGAATTTGACACATATGTCAGTTTGTTTGTCTACCAACACACACATGGAGTCCGCCGAACACTAGCATCTGTGTTGTATTGTTCAGTGATCATGTCAACGATTGTGCCAGAAAAAGAACATTTGCGACACATGTTGCTTTTCTTATTTAATCAAAAAGAAAAGGCTGTGGAAACTCATCGTTTGCTGGTAGAATCATATGAACGCGCTCCATTGATTAGAAGATGCGAGACATGATTTCGACAATTTAAATGTGGTGATTTCAATGTGTAAGACAGTGCGCGCTCTGGTAGAACACAAAAGTACGCAGACGAGCAATTGCCCAGTGAAAATGTTAATACACAACACTATCGCCAACAAACGATTAATTTATATCACACATTGATTGAAAGACGACCAGAATGGGCCAGAAGACATGGCGAAGTGATTTTGTTACACGACAATGCGCCGTCTCACACAGCAAAACCAGTGAAAGACACCTTGAAATCGCTTGGATGGGACATCCTTCCGCACCCACTGTACTGCACCAACCTGGCACCATCTGACTATCACCTCTTCGCATCAAAGGGGCACACGCTCACAGGGCACCACTTCAGCAATTTCGGGGAAGTTGGAAAATGGCTCGATGAATGGTTTGCCTCAAAAGACAAGTAGTTTTCTTGGCATGGTATTCATAACTTACCTGAAGAATGGGCAAAGTGTGTAGAAGCCGATGGCCAATATTTTGAATGAACATAAAATGAATTTCCCTTGAAAATCACGTGTTTTCTTTACCATAAAACCCAGCAAAAACTTATGCATACACATGGTAAATGGGCCCAAAATGAATATGAACATTTGCAGAATAGCCCAAGTGATCTAGTTGAAATCATTTTAATTGCAGAGTAAAAGGGTGGCAAGTCCCTCAGAAACCACATACAGTCGAAACTGGTAAAAATGTCCACCTTTAGTGCATTTCTTGGTTATTACGCCATTATTCCGAAGTCCCAGTCCAGTCCTATTAAATACATGTTAAAGAAACCTAGATAACGCACGTATGTCGTTCTTTAGTATGCTCGGAACTTGCACCATAAGGAATTTAAATTAGCATTTCAGGCCACGTTGCAAGCATGATGTGTGAGCGATAACTGGCCAGGGCAAGGATTTGGTAGAGAACTTACAGTAACTTTGAGGTCCTGGACTGTGTAGCATGGTAGCGTGTTGGCCTACAGCTACAGGGAGCATTACTCTGAAGCCAGTCTTTGCTGTAGTTGTTTGGATTTCGTCGTCATAAGACCTATCTGTGTCGGTGCGACGTAAAGCAAATAGAAAAAAGAAAGTTGTTTGGATTGTGCAATGTAATCCCTACCTAAGGGAATTAAATCCTGCAGAAGCCATTTCTGATGCTGAGACACTGGCTGCTTGGTCTGCTGCATTACTGTTGTGGAGTAACTGGCCAGACTGCATGGGGGGTATGAGGGTGTACTGTGAAACCAAAATGTTCCAAGGAAATGCAAAGAAGTTCTGTATTTAGTCTGCATTTGCAGCAGGTACATAAACAACAACAAAACAAGGGTTCAGTCAGACAAGATGAAACTCATTAGAGATACTGTAGAAGAAACAAGAAAAGATAGAATCAGAAACGAGGAGGATTGGAGTTTCTAAACTACAGGACAAGACAAAAAGCATGCTGAAATGGTAAAGAATTGTGGTGTGAATGGTAGAAGGCTGAGTTATAAAGAGAGACCATAAGGGAGGGGTAGAACTGTAGAGTCCGCTCAGTAAGGATTATAACAAGTTGGTTTCAATTCTGCTATTCTTACCTATAAATGATTCTGGAGGAGACACATGTTCATTACGTCTGCCAGGGACCAACCCACCTGCACCGACAAGTATACTTTTATAACGTAAATAATGGTCCAGGTGCCATTATCCATTGCTTCTGCCAAGTATCAAGGGCACTGGCCCAGATATCGGAAGATTAAGACGTCATTCCCACCTATGAAGAGACAGAGGTTTCATTACCAACCACTGCAGAAGAAATCAGGCTAAAGAGGCCCGTGAACTTTGAAAGTGTCATGGCGTCAGACGATGACCTTACTCTTTCTCAATTCCTCCTTTAATTTCAGAGCTTACAACAAGAAAAAAGAAAAGGAAATTTAGTAGCTGTAATGTATTTTTGCATATCCAGGCCAATCTTGTAGTGAGAACAGTTCACACTCCCTTCGAGACGCTTTATCTATACCTGCGGCACATACTGTCCAAATGGCAAGAAAGAAGAAAGACAGCCATAACAAACCAACAGCCAACAGTTGGCAACAGTGCTATTCTACTTATCTCAGTGCCACTAGTGGAAACTTAAGTATTGAACAAAACACAGTCACTTCGCATGCATATAGTGGTGCCTCGTGTTACTAACGTTGCGGGGCGGACTCTATAGTTATGCTTAAGGGATGTCTCGAAATAGGTGGAGAGTACAGAGAAGGTGAGAAATATTGGAAACGGGTAAAGAGGGGCGGAGAGACTGCCTAAGATAGAGATCCTTGATTGATAACCCTAATCCAGGAAAGAACTGGAAATGTGAACTCAGGAAGAACTACATAAGGAAAAATATATTTTATTACACAACAGTTCTGAAATAAATTGTGGCAATTGTTCCTTTGTAAGACATTGAAAGTAACTTGCAGTACTCTGAATTTGTTGAACTTGTCCCAACCTATCTAAACTTTGTGTTCTTCTAAGAGGAGAACTTACTTGGTCCACCTTAATTCTTCTTCTTTTAGAAGCATACAATTTATGAGTCAGTATGGAAACACCATCAGAATTATCATGTGCCAACTATCTAAACTTCGCCAACATAGATGAACCCCCCCTCTTTTTTTTCTTTTTTTACAAATGTTTACCCTTTCTTTGAATGATCCAAATCATTAATTTTGTTTCCAAATTTACTGGCATACATTGAATACAGGCCATACATGTAATATCCATGCATTAGAAAATAACTGGGAAGATAGGCTATTTTTAACCCTGCAGTGGTCACACACAATTCTATGTCATGGAAGGTTACGTGGTGTCTGAGAGATGCCATTTTGTTTCTGAGGCAATTATGATAACCCAAATTTTGAATAATGATTTAATTAATTTTAAGACATTTTGAAAGGATGAATGTTGTTGTTTGAGTCATCAGTCCATAGACTGGTTTGATGCAGCTGTCCATTCCACCCTATCCTGTGCTAACCTTTTCATTTCTACGTAACTATTGCATCCTACATCTGCTCTAATCTGTTTGTCATATTCATACCTTGGTCTACCCCTACCGTTCTTGCCACCTACACTTCCTTCAAAAACCAACTGAACAAGTCCTGGGTATCTTAAGATGTGTCCTATCATTCTAACTCTTCTTCTCGTCAAATTTAGCCAAATGGATCTCCTCTCACCAATTCGATTCAGTATCTCTTCATTCGTGATTCGATCTATCCATCTCACTAAATCTAATTTACTGATATAAAATCAACTAACGATGGACATTAGGCAATATACAGGAACCCGAAATGTCTCTCTGACATTATTTATCATTATTATTTAATTGTATGGTGATTTTATACAATATATATACAAGGCAATATCACACTTTAAAGTCCATCCTCCTCAGTCATTCAGATAAACCGGGTGTGAGAGCGAACAAATTATCAGGGGTGCCAGGGTACGAATGAAGAGGACATCGTTGGACCAAGTGCTCAATCGTTTGTTCTTCCAGATTACAATCACACATTGGTGAACTCATCCAACACCACTTGTACCCAAAATAATTGCAACAACCATGTCCAGTCCCTAACATGTTGATACGGCACCAGAGGTTCCTCGGTAGGTCAAAACCGTTTGGTTTCTTTGTGGGATCAAGATGGTGGACACTTGTTAACAATGCTTTTGTTAACCACTCATGCTTCCAGCTTTCATTTAGGTGAAATCCATCCACAATGAGTTGCCCTGCAGTGACACTTGCTGGTCTTCTTGATTGCAGTCGCTGCTATGACAGATGGCAGAATTCTTGGTGCAGTGACAAAGAGGGTGATGCAAAGATTTTCTTAGCTTCCCTTAGTAGAGCTTGCTTTTGCCTTAAGTGAGGTGGAGGGATGTGACTCAGCACAGGTAACCAGAGATATGGAGTTCATTTGATGGTACCTGTAATGCAACACATTGTATCGTTCAATTTTGTGTCTACCTTCTTCACATGTACACTTTCCAACAAGACAGAAGCATAGTACTGAGCAGCCGAGTAGACATGGCTGATGCCGGTTAAACATAGGCAATCAGCAGAGACGCTCCAATAGGTACCACAGAGCTTATGCAGTATATTGTTTCTTGCGGCGACTTTATGAGAAAGCTTAGTGATGAGCTTCTTGAAGTTCAGGGTTCTATCTATAGTGACTCAAAGATATTTTGGAAAAGGATTGTACCTCAGCTTTTGTCCATTGAGCAGAACTCTTGGTTTGTAGTTTGCAACACAGTTCGCTAGATGGAAACAAGAGACTTCAGATTTTGTTGTGCTGGGGATCAACCTCCAGGTCTTAAACAAAGAAAGTTGACATCTTCTTGAGGTCCTCCATAAGAATTTGTTTACCATCTTCAAAGTTATTACTCTGTGCTACCAGTGCGATGTCATCAGCATATGTGAACTTAGTTGATGTTGTGGTTGATAGATCATGAATGTACAAATTGAATATCAATGGTGCTAAAACAGATCCCTGTGGTAGACCATTATTTAGTTTTCAGTGTTGCCTAGAAACACTTCAAATTGTCTTTCACTAAGCATGCTAGATATTAGATCCACGATTTCTCGCCTTGGTACAACTTGGAATAGTTTGTGGATCAGTCCCTGTCGCCAAACAGTGCCATATGCACCTGTCAAGTCGATGAAAACAGTTGTTG
The DNA here is from genome assembly GCF_040414725.1 of Anabrus simplex. NCBI lineage: Eukaryota > Metazoa > Arthropoda > Insecta > Orthoptera > Tettigoniidae > Anabrus > Anabrus simplex. Next base: position 131,013,293 of record NC_090274.1, read on the forward strand.
ATTTTAGTTGTCCTTGAAAATCAGCTTCAATGTATGTAGTTAGGGCAAGAACTTGATTGGTGCAGCTACGTCCATGCCTGAATTCAGCTTGTTCAGGAGGAGTAACTGCTTCAATGAGCAGAACTATTCTGGTTAGGAGGATTTGTTCAAGAAGCTTGAGTATGCAACTGAGCAGTGCTATTGGATGGTAAATTTCAGGGCTGTCCTCAAATTTGCCAGATTTGAGAATGGCTGTAACCTTTGACAGTTTGAATTGTCTGGGCAATCTGTTCTCTTGGAGTATGTAAGTGAAGAGAGAAGTGAGCCAGTATATACAATGCGGGCCCATGTTCTTAATAAATTCATTGTAGATGTTGTCAGGACCAGCAGCCTTGCCAATTTTCAGTTGTTTAATTGCATTTTCTACTTTCATTGTGGAAAAGGGTCAGAAAAATGCCTCGTTTCTCAGAGCACTTGACAAGTGGCACACCTGTCTAATCGCTAGCCTAAATCTCCTTGCTATTTGTGTGGTTATATTTTTCCTTACAATATGTAAGTACAGTATGCCAACTGGCGCCTTTATTTACATATGTCAGTAGATCGAGCATCCCTCTCCTGCTGTAGTTCCTTCAAACCTGTTCAATTTTCCTGTTCGTGCACTCAAATATAGTAGATAGAATTGTGTCATGAAATAATAGTTCCTAGCATTCCTTAGGCATTTTAGCAAGCTTTGCAAGACTTTCACACAAGGTAAATGCGTAACGATATTTTGTCACCAGGTTTGAACATTTCTTGGAGGATTACCTTTATGCCATTTAGAAACTCCATTTCACTCTCGGTAATAAGTATTGTGGATTTTTCGTGCTTCATCACTACTGTCTGCGTCTTGTTCAGTGTCTATACTTTCCCTTCTGCTTCCTAGAACATCTTCCTCATCACTGTACAATTCACCTTCTTCATCATTGACATCATCTTCAAGCAAGCTCTGCACAATCCTTCTGTCTTCAAGATGATCAAGATTATATCTTCTCTTCTTTCCACTCATTTTCATCCCTAAAAATAAGAAAAATTGATGTTTTAGGTAGAAACGATGTTATCTGAGACATTCTGAAGAATAATTGCTGCATTAATATTGATGATAATACTTCAAATTGGAAACTTACTTTGTAATACGAATATAAATGGTCCGCTATTGGACATTATAAATATTCCAGCTAACTCATTCCTGATTGCCAGCGTTTCGCTCCAGTGTGCTAAGTTAGGCTCATCAGTTGGTAAATAGCACACCCACCAAGACACATGGCTAGTGCATACCATAGAGGCCACTGCATAGGCTACATGAAGCCACTGGCAGTGCCAATGAACTATGAGAGAATTTGTCTCATTAAAAAAAAAATGATGCCTGCTTGGCCATCAGATGATATAGATGTTGATTCCCCTAGGGAACCTGAAATATTTGTCCCGAATGAGTAAATTTATGATACCAATATAAATGGTCCATTATTGGACATTATAAATTTTCCAGCCAACTCATTCCTGGTTGCCAGCGTTTCCCCCCCAGTGTGCTAAGCTGGGCTCATCAGCTGGTAAATAGCACACACGCCAAGACGCATGGCTAGTGCATACCGTGGAGACCACTGCATAGGCTATTTGGAGCCACCCTATGGGAATCAAAATCTATATCATCTGATGGCCAGGCAGGCATCAATTTTTGGTAATGAGACTAAGTTTCTCATACTACATTGGCAGTGCCGGTGGCTCCATGTAGCCTATGCAGTGGCCTCCACGGTATGCACTAGCCATGCGTCTCTGTGGGTGTGCTATTTACCAACTGATGAGCCCCCTTAGCACAAGGGGGCAAACGGTGGCAATCAGGAATGAGTTAGCTGGAATATTTATAATGTTCAATAATGGATCATTATATTGGTATTACAAATTTACTCATTCGGGACAAATATTTCAGGTTCCCTATGGGAATCAACATCTATATCAACTTACTTTGTAGCGGTGAAGTTCGCGAGGCATCTTTCAGACACTTGGGTAACAATAACTCACTACCACACAAGTTAGGATTACACTGGTGTACTGATGCTTTATTGTGCTGGTTGTGAATAATTATTTTGAAAGGTAGATGGAATTTCTAGTCAATAACCTTGATAGTTTCCTTGCAATGACAGAAATAATCTAGTGTGGTGTCTCTCAGATGCCACGTCACGACTCCACACATCACGTTTCCATTGATTCCTAGAAATTCCCATCCTCAGGTCAATAGCCATACCTATTACCATCTCCAGGAATCAGCTCATCACTTTGAGCAAAGCATCTAAAGACAAGATACATATTGCTTTAGAGCAGTGGTAATCAAAATACCACCAGCGGTATGCGAGGTCGTAGCTTCTGACAATTTTCAGTGAGTAGTTGAGAAATGAGTTGAGCCTTCCCATCTGCAATAAAATCTTGTTTTGTTTTAGCATTCTTGTCAGTTTGTACCTCCATTCACTAGGGATGGCTCATTGCTCTTTTTAAAATTTTTGTTGCAAACTCCACTTATTCACTTCAATTTTTTTCAGTATCTGTAAATATAGCACAACAGCAATTGTTGCAAAGTTGCCAGGTAATGAAAACCTCATCATTCTACTTGTGAGAAAACCACGTTTCTCCATCTCTCTTGTGAAGGCTTGCTGCATTGCCTGAGAATCAGCAGACGACTCTAGAGGTCGAATGATTGGACTGTCGTTCATTGCTCATAACTCAGTTTTGGATTTCTTTTGTGAACTTTACTCCAGTGGAGTTACGAGGTTTCCTTTCTCCAGCGACGATATACATACAACAATTCTCGTTATTATTTGGGAACAGGGTGGTGTAGCTGCTTGCCTGTCATTCTGGTGATCTGGTGTTGCTGGGGTGTCAGGAAGGGCATACCCCACTGCCCAGAGCAAGCAGGATAAGCTGCAGATGATGATGATGATGATGATGATGATGATTATAGTTGGTATCATTTGGTGTCTAGCAACAATCACTTCTTTATTTCTAGTACAATCGCAATATACTCGTACTTCACCGTGAGAGTAAGCCATGCAGTTAGGGGCGCCCAGCTGTGAGCTTACATCCGGGAGATAGTGGGTTCGAGCCCCACAGTTGGCAGCCCTGAAGATGGTTTTCCATCGTTTCCCATTTTCACACCAGGCAAATGTGTGCCTCAATTAAGGCCATGGCTGCTTCCTTCCCATTCACAGCCCTTTCCTATCCCATCATCGCCATAAGGCCTATTTGTGTCGGTGTGACGTAAAGCCAATTCAACAAAGAAAAAATATAACAAAATAAAAAGCACTCATACTTCAGAGGTATGAAGGCAAAACAGTTGAATTTTGGGTGTTCGCCAAGCAAAATACTTGTATACCACTGCTTTGTAGGGTGTTTTCGGCAATGTAGTGAATTACAGTGAACAATATTCAGACAGGAAACATGCCAGTTTTGTGCAAAAACATTGCATAATACAGGTTGTTAAATAATGTAACTGGTTTATATCCCACTAAATAATTTATTTATTGCTTTTTGGAGGCATTGAGGGGCCAGAATTTTGTGCCACAGAAGTTCTTTTGTGTGACAATAAATCTGACAACATGAAGCTGACATATCTGAGCAACTTCAAATACCAATGAGTCAGGATCCAACCTGCCAAGTTGGGCTCAGAAGGTAGCACTCTACCATCTGAGCCACTCTGCCTGGCACTGCAGGTTTATTGTTAAATCAAATTTCATTATACAGGGATTTGACTGCATTATTATTATTATGGTGTTGAGTTACTGCACTGCCAGTAGCATGATTACCAGGTATATGCATAAGTTTTTGTGGTAAAGAAAATATGTCTTTTTCAGGCGAAACTGATTATTTGTTTATTCAAAATATTGGCCATTGGCTTCCGTACACACTTCACCCAACTTTCATGTTAGCTATGAATACCATGCCAGAAAAACTCCTTGAGATTGCAGCAAACCATTCGTCGAGCCATTTTCCAACTTCCTCGAAATTGCTGAAGTACTGCTCTGCAAGCATGTACCCCATTGATGCAAAGAGGTGATAGTCAGATGGCACCAGGTTGGGGCAGTCCCATCCAAACGATTTCAAGGTGTCTTTCACTGGTTTTGCTGTGTGAGACGGCACATTGTCGTGTAACAAAATCACTTTGCCATGTCTTCTGGCCAGTTCCGGTCATCTTTTGATTAATGTGTGATTTAAATTGATAATTTGCTGGTGATAGCTTTGAGTTTGACTTGGGTCATCATCCAGCAGCGCCTGCACTTTTGTGCTCTACCAGAGCGCACTGTCTTTCACATTAAAATTGTCAAAACCGCGTCTCACATGTTTTAATCGATGGAGCGTGTTCACCATATGTTTTTACCAGCAAACGATGACTTTCCACAGCATTTTTCTTTTGATTAAATGAGAAAAGCAATGTGTACCGCAATGATCTTTTCAGGCACAAACGTCGACATGATCACTGAACCGTAGAACACAGACGCTAGTGTTCGGCGGAGTCAACTTGTACGTGTTGGTGTGTTAATGTCGGACGAACAAACTGACGTATGTGTCAAATTCATACACGGCATACTGTTCCCTGTCACCATCCCTTAGTGCAACTGGAAAAGACTTATGCATACACCTGGTACAACTGAGGTAGTGAGCTGCAGAATCCTTTTCTTTGCAAGTGACTAATCTCATGTTTTAATCCGTATTGAAATCTGTTGATTTACAATAACAAAGTTTTATTATGATCCACCTGTTCAATACATTATAATGTTGTCACATTTAAAATATCTTCATTAGTTAAAAAGTTATATGTGGGACATGTTCCGCTCCCTTACAGAGCATCATCCGCCAAATCTGAATCTCGAAGAATGGTTATGTTCGTAAATAATGACTTAAGCCTATTGGACCAATTTTCACAAACTTAAAACTTACTCTATTAGAATATAAAATGCAGAATCTTTGGAGACATGCCTTAATTACATGTGCTTAATAGGAAAGATACATTAAAATTGTGGAAGAATGGGTTGTTCTAAAATATTTAAAACAAGTATCATGTCTAAGATCTTAGAAAGAGTTGAAAATCAATCTTATGAGCTAAATTTGAAGATTTTCTTGGCAATGAGATCTGGTAAAAAAGTTTTTTATCCCTTTTGGATAAGAGTACAAAAAGATCTCGTCAATTTGATAATTGAACTTGTGACAGGATGAATGTTGGTCTTCAAGAAATTTAAATGCTTGTTGTCATTTGACCTCGGCGAATGCTGTTGAATAAATATGCTCTTGTTGACGTCAGTGACCGTACCTTGAAATAATGGATTTAATAAGGCATAATTGAAAGGGACGTAAATCGACGATGGTATTTAAAAGTTGTTGGGTAGTTTATCTTGTTGTATGTCCCTCCAGTTGCTGTTTGCCAGTTTGGTGTTATCCGAGGTTGTGTGGTGACTGCCTGTTGTTCCATGTTATAGGATAAAATGAGGTTATATATTTTTATGTTTTGAAATTCCCCTGTTGTACAGATATCCCCGATCAGGAAAACTTTATTTTTCTTTACATATACCGTATGAATGGTGATTTACCATTGACAATGAACTACGTAAAACTTCTGAACAAATATCTTTCAGAAACGAAAGAGGAATACCAAAATGTAGGAAGACATGAACCGAAAATGTTGCGACATATCCTTGCGCACCTCCCGGACACTGGTGGGCGTGTGATACTTTTCTTCAAAGTACTTAAAACGGGGTTCATAGTGTCTCTTCTTTTCAGAATTAACTTCTTTGGTCTGTGAAGTGTTACTCTCCAACCTTATTGTTGGATTGATAACAACGTCGATGTTTCTCCTGTCAATTGTCTGCACATTTACTGGATCCATCCCTACAGATACAGTGCACTTCTTCAAAGACTTCAGGTCTGGCAGATTTTTTAGAAGTTCTGCAGTACTGCTCCTGACCTTATGGTGCCTATTATTTCTCAATAGTTCCCCTTTTGGGCAAAAACCAGGAACATGAGGGAGGGAGGGTTTGTATCTCGCGGCATTTGATCTGTTCACCCTATTTTTTGGTACCACATATACCTCTCAGGATATCTCCTTTTCCAATCAAATATAAGCTCTTTTACTTAATGTGGTCTCAGTAGCATACAATGCAGAGTTCCAGATGGTCATCGTATAGCGCTGCAGTTTGGCGTTCCTGATTAGGTTCTTCTTCCCATAAGTCGTCTTGGCCATGCATCATAGTTTCTGCAAGAGTAGTGCATTGCCTAGGACATGGAGTTTTTACTTCAGGGTGCCATTACAATGAACACAATCGTTTTGTATTGCTTTCATCTGCATTCATCTGTGTCCTATTATCCAGCACCTCCTTCCTACATACTACCACAATATTACCTGTGCAAACCTCAACGAGAGTGAAGGCAGAGATGATGATCACCAGTACGGCAGAACTGGCGGAAGAGAGAGCCCTTTCCAAACAAGGCTGATTAATTAGACCACTGCCTTGTGGTTAGAGAAGGGACTCTCAAAGGCTTGGGGACCGACCCTGTGAGAAAAGGATTTGCAATAACAAAGTGTTATTATGAAGGTATGAATTTGCATAGCCTTCTGTATGACCATTACCAGAAATAAAGCGCAGGGACAACCTCTTGGAAAAGTCGGTATCTATTTATGTGAACCAGTATTCAGTCACTGCCAATTGTATGCTGTACTATTTCGGGCAAGATTGTTTGAAAATGTTAAGATCCAGATTCGGCCAAATGGTCAAAGTACAGTGAATACTGTGTGGACAGAAGTGTTATGAACTACATAACGAATGAATCAGTTATTATGTATCGGTATTAAAAGTTCTCAAAACTAGTGAAAAGGGCAGACAAAACAAGACGTGTTTATGCTGTGGAGCAACACAAGTCCGCTTTCTTGTTAATGTATGAAAAAAGAGAACAGAATCACTTTCAATCCATTCCAGCATCCAACCAAATAATAAATCTAATTTCTCTGTTTTCCCTAAGAAACTATATATACAGACTTTGTTTCTTGGTGCCAAAGACCACGCTAGTCATCGTAAGTCTTACAGGGTGTCTTATGTCCGACAGGGTCCTAGACTACTCCCCTTCCAGTAACTAAGTTATGACAAGATTTCAACATATTGTCATGTTCACGCACGTTTCCCTGACCTACTATGAAAAATTTCCCTGACTCAAGAAAACTGAGTGACACATTAATTTGCTGAACAGCATGTTTTAGAAGCAACAAAAAAGGAAATCTGAGGCACCACTGTTCCCATAGCTGCCCTAATTCTCCCTCCACTTCCTTTTCTTCAATTATTAATGGAAAATATATTACACTGATGCCACTTTCGATATAAACAACTGTCAATTGGCCTTTTCAGCGCTTTCATCACATATTCTTGTATGGCTGTGCAAGATTTCCAGAACGACATCAATCCAAACTGGATGTGAGCAGTAAGACCCCTTGCTAAATGTGCTTTTAGAGGACTTTCCTCTGAGTTTTTGTAACATGGTGGTCTAGACATTTTTGAATTCATTCTTGAAAAGTGTCTGTTATATCTGCCCTGCCTTCCTTCCTGCGAGTTCAGCAAGTAATCAGGTGTGAGTCAGCTGTGGGAGGTGATACAGGATTAGGATATGACTGCACATGAAGTTACTCTTTTAATTCAAAAGCAATTGGTCTGTTTTGTCCAAATTAAGAAATTTCCCTTTCTACTAATAGCAAGTGACCTGCTGAACATATTTGAATAATTTTATCTAGTTGTAATTCTTCATTCTTCAAAGCGTTTGTAAGATTTCAAAGATCAAATGAATTTCACGTGTAACGTGCCTTTACGAACAAGATACATCACATGCTCCAAGACTCAAAGACTTTTCCACAATTAGTACAATGTGTGTATCTATGAAACCTGTACTTGGTGTGTATTTTAATCTTGAACATGAACATGGCTGAATATGTTTTCAAGAGAAAACAAAGCACAAAGCATGTACCATTTTTTAATAGATTAATGTTTTCTAAGTGGACCAATGAAATTTCATGATTTCCTTACAAAAAAAAAAAAAAAAATAAGTTCAGGAATTATTCTTAAATAATGACACCAATCCTTCTATTATCAGAAATGGCAGAAGTTCTGCCATTTTTAAAGTCTGTACAGACATTTCAATGGACTGCCGTGTGGGTGTCTTTGCCAATGACACTTTATTGCACATTTTGGCAGTATTATACCATTTCTGTTTGAATCTGTTTCCAAGGTGTGACAAGTGATAGTGGTATGGTGTCAACGCTTTACTGTTTACCTCATAATCTTAAAAAATGACAAGTGTATTCAAAACTTCAGATGCCATTTTCTCACCTTTCATTTTTTTTTACTGCTTTGCTTCCTGTGAAAAGCTCCATTTGCTGCAGTTCTTGTCTGACTGATACAAAACTTTCTGGAGTTATAGTAATATTTTCAACTAACAAAACATACCTATAAACAAATTTTGTTGATTGGAAGCAACATTACATGCATTTGATTACAACAGTATATTATTTTTCTATAGAAATTACCAAACCAGAAAATCAATCATTTCCAGTCTGACATATTTGAGGAGAGATACATTTTTCAGTTATTTATGTTTATATATGTATGCAAATACCATTATCAAATATTGAAGTAAAAGAAACCAATACTGTGTCTCAGGGAACCTTTTTCAGTAACTCATAACTAAATATCAGAACATTATAATTGAAGAAGATTGAATCACTGCTTTGAAACTTGGTATAATAGGTAATATTTACTTTGTTAATGCACTCACAAAATTTCATACCAATATCTGCAAAAGTGTAGAAGTTGAAAATTTCAGTAATTTGTCCCCTTAATGTCAGAATAATCGAAGATTTAGAGTCGTGGAAAGGTAGAAAGTTTTAACTTGTTAGTTGAGATCTTTACATGTTAACCCATTTATGCGCAGAAGTTTATTGCATTATTGCCCTGAAAAACATTATAGAACTCTCTCAAAATGGAGGAAATGTAACGCCAAAGTGCAGACACAATTTATTTTATAAGTCTCCTCTGTAAAAACCCATGTTGCAAAAATGCGTCACTCGGCAGATAAATATGAGAATGGTTCATACATTTGTATTTTAAAAACAGCAATTTATTCTCACATTATTTTTATGTACACTTCACTATTGCTGTTCTCACACATTTTCACCTGCTGCCCTTCTGACCCCAACTTGGCAGGTTCGATCCTGGCACAGTCCATTGGTATATGAAGGTGTTCAAATAAGTGAGCCTCGGGTTGCTAGATTCACTGGCATGTAAAAGAACTCCTGCGGGACTAAATTCCAACACCTCAGCGTTTCCGAGAACCATAAAAGTAGTTAGTGGGATGTAAAGCAAATAACATTATTGTTATAGTTTATTAGGTAACGAATACAGTTTTGAACCTAGGAAACAGACATAAAATAATACTGGCTTGTGAAAAACATTGCATGGCATTAATCCTTTCACTCCGGTCGACTGCTTGGGAGAGAGCTGTACCTTGCACCCAGTGGACTGCTGGCGAAGTTCGGCCTTGCAGGTCTCCTATGGCTGACTTGGGAGTCTGTAGTGATGGCTATGATCACCAGATGACAGCAATAATCAGCACAAAGATGATATGCTACTCACTTCACGCCCAGTTGCTCCCCTGTGCTGATGTCCCTGTGCTTTTTGACTCGGCTTTCAATCGCTTTTAAATTGTGAAAAGCCAGATGACGAAGGAAAGATATACTGCGGACGAAGCCTTTGCCCTCTTGTTGCGTAGTGACTTTGAACAAGCTGATGTTGATGATTGTGATTTGTTATCTGATTCTGGTGATGGAACGATTTCAATTACACCTTCTAGTTCGGGCACGTTTTCTACTTCAGTTTCAGCTTTGTTGTCAAAAAGGTCCGCCTAGTTCGACAATTCAACTGAGGATGAAGACCATGTGCCTGAACCACCGAGCATAAAACTAAATTGGAAAAAGGAGAACCTGAATTTGTAGAAATATAATTTCGACGCAGCTAGTTCTGTTTTTTTTTTAAGTTTTCTTTTTTTTTTCTGTGTCGCACCGACACAGATAGGTCTTATAGCGACAATAGGATAGGAAAGGCTAGGAGTTGGAAGGAAGTGGCCGTGGCCTTAATTAAGGTACAGCCTCAGCATTTGCCTGGTGTGAAAATGGGAAACCATGGAAAACCATCTTCAGGGCTGCCGATAGTGGGATTCGAACCTACTATCTCCCGGATGCAAGCTCACAGTCACGCGCCTCTACGCGCACGGCCAACTCACCCGGTTTTTAAAGTTATAAACTTCATAATTGTTCCATGTTGAACTGAGAATCTTAATGTTGAGTGTGAGTTTTTATCCATTAATTCAACATCATTATATGTGATTCCAACACTCGCAGCAGTGTACAAGACCATCACGTTGCTAGTTCATCTTCATCAAAGTGTTACATCCTTTAGAGTGTGAACGTTGTCATGTGTGTTGATAATTGTATACTTTTAGCCCTGCACTTTCAATCGGCTGATGATGGCATCAAATATGTGTCAAAACCGGTCCCGAATTAAACATGTTGAAACATAAGTTTGTGCAACTGTATATCAGTGTATTGAATAGGTGGAACCTCTTAACTCTCTTTTTAACATTGTGCAGCTAATTCTGGACTGAAAAGTTTAGTGAACAATGTTAAGTTTCTTTCAGCTGTTTTTTAGCATGAGTATCATAATTCTTCTGTACGAGGAGACTAATAGATACTTATCTCAGAAGATGGCTGCAGGTGGAGTTCCGCATTAAAAATAAAATACATTTTACCTCTTCCTGTTCTCTCCTCAAGTCGTGAGCTGTATGCGGATGGGAGAGCGGAGCGAGGCAAGTATCCCATACAGAGGGTCACGCAACCGTACTCGCTACACTGGAGAGAAAGGGTTAAACAGTACACACGTTTACGAACAAATAAAGATTTCCTTTACAGGGAGTCATGTAGTTTAAACCACGTATTTTATTGAAATCTAACTTGACACTTATACATCTCTTGTTTGTTTGAAGATTACAAACAGCACATCTTGTTCTATTCCCCTGACATTTCGAGTAATGACCAATATTATCATAATGTTCTGCACTGGTCCTGTAGCACCACCAAATTGTTGCTTATTTCCACGCACAACTGCCTTCTGAAATCTAAAAGTTCTAATGCAGTACCAGATCTCTTGTGAAGCAGCTGCAGGAAGATGGGCCACCACCATTTTTTAGATCTTACATTTGATCGGTACATTTGATCAGAACTGCCCACGTGAGTGCTATAGTGTCCTATGAGTTTTGGCTGTGGTATTTGTATTTTGTTTGGTACTGGTTGCATTATAAATATGTCGACTACATACTCTGGGAGTATGTCTACAATCGAATTATTAATCATCTTGACCATAATGGCCAGTATTGGGTCCATATTGACTTAATCACAGTAAACAGAGAGATGAATAATCTGCCCAGTCAATGCTACCTATTAAACATTTATTTACATTTCACATTTACAACATATATAGTACATGTTTTGAGAATATGTTCATTCTCTTCTTGAGCTAAATAGGTTAAAATTTCGAGCTCGTAAGTCTTTAAGTTATTTCAATTGTGAAATTACCAGCGTTTTGCCTCACTGCAGCAACAGGCTCATCAGTTGGAATGCTGCACCTTTGCAAGACGCTGGCAGCTAGTGTGCCGTCGAGACACCACTGCAAGGACAATGCAGTGACGGTGCACTGTATTGCAAAAACACAACATTGCAGACAGGAGTACCACACTCTGAAGTATTGCTGGTTGACATATACTTGATATGTACAGATATGTACTTGTTTAAATGCCTGCCTTTGGCCTATATCAAAAAATAAGTTTCCTAGAAGGAAACCATAATTTCCTTCCAAGTTGCCTTCTGAAATCCAGGAACCTTATTTTTTGATATAGGTGAAAATTTGTATATTACAATAAGACCTAATGAAACAGCCCCCCCCCCTCCGCCAAGATATTACTGAGGGGATCAGCTTGACAACTTGGTTTCACACCATTTTATATTTTTTAATATGATCCAATTTGATTTTGATAGGGGAGTATTGGATTAACAAGGGGACATTGACTTCACATCGCAACAGTGCACAACATTTTATCTACATAGTCGCCCCCCTTATGTTGTGTTGATATGGAGACGACAAGATGGAATTTACTTCCATGCCACTATTCATCAATTATTTATTTATTTTTTTGCTAGGGACTTTACGTCGCGCCGACACAGATATGTCTTATGGCGACGATGGGATAGGAAAGGCCTAGGAGTTGGAAGAAAGCGGCCGTGGCCTTAATTAAGGTACAGCCCCAGCATTTGCCTGGTGTGAAAATGGGAAACCACGGAAAACCATTTTCAGGGCTGCCGATAGTGGGATTCGAACCTACTATCTCCCGGATGCAAGCTCATCAATTTTTAATGTCATATTGTACATGTCACAGTTTTAGTTTTCTTCTTGCACAGTGTTGTGAAAATGCATTACTGGGCATGTATGGGTTAATAAAAACGAACATTTTGTTTTAGGTTTGTGGTGCTTTACGACTGCCTACTATAATACACTCTTTATGATCCAATTATTTTTTTATTTATACCCTGGAGAAGGAACAGAAGCTGATAACAGGCTGTCTTGACCAAGGATCTTTCAAGAAACGGGTCAACTTCACCTGCTGAATTCTTCCTATATCCAAATAATAACACATGGCCTCAGCTGCTATCAGTGGATACTTACATTTGACAACATTTACGTGTTAATTTGGGGGACAGGACAATCCAGATCTCTACTGGACCATCTATGGCTAAGTTTTTTTTGGATGTACACAACTCACTTTATCCGATTTCACAAGCAAAGCCACTTGAAGATATCCTTATGATCGATTTCTTTATACCCCTGTAACCATGCATTTTATTTTATAATGAAATACTTGTTCTGTAATATTCTTTGTCATTCCTAGCAGCCTCGCTGGTTTGGAGAAGAATAATCTCTATATATAAAAATGAATGTTTGTAAGTATGTCTCGAATGGACTCAAAAACTACTGGACTGATTTTGCTGAAAATTACACAGTTTAAACTCCTGGGAGGGTTTAGGAAGTGGTTTGAACAAAATCCTATGGGTAGTTTTTATGATGAGTAATTTTACACAATTAATTCCAAAGTTGCCCCAAGACTGGATCGACTTGATGAACAGATTGTCGCTAGGAGACAGCAGCTTACACTACATCATTGTATAGGAGAATGGGAACATCCCACCATTTTTTATAAAGTGCCTTTCTTGCTAGGAGTTTGATGACCGTGCAATAGCAATCCAACATGCTGTGATCGAGATGTAGCAACTTTGATAGGTCTGCTCAGTTTGAACAATGTCGCTGTGTATTAGATGTGCAAAAATATTTAAGAAATTGTGAAGAATGTAGAATTTCAACAGTAGAATGACATGCGTTATCACCCAACCCTAACGAAGAGCAACTGGGGGCCCCCAGCGAGAAAATGCGAGTCTATATAATCCTTGTAAGTGCCATTGTTTGTATGTGTGTATGTATTACATGTCCTCCTAAACAACCACACATGGTGCACTTATGACTTAGTATCAGGAGACAAATTGCTTGGGGGTACACCCCAAGCACCCTTAAGAGCGGTGCACGAGAGGTAAGATATAAAATTAATCTAAAATAGTGTTGAATCCATAGTTTTCGGGGTCGCTGAGATGAAACAGACCGGAAGCTCAAATCTCTGTTTCGACCAGTCAAAGAAAAACCACATCTGGAAACACCGGGCGTATATGAAATTCCATGTGGTTGTGGTTGTTCATATGTTGGCATGACAAAAAGGCTTGTCAGCACCAGGGTGAAAGAGCACATCAGGTCGGGAAAGAATGTCGCTCTTTCATCCTCCACGGAGAACACTATAAGCCAGTCTGCCATAGCAGAACATTTCTACAGTACACACCATGAAATCCTCTTTGACAAGGCGAAGGTCATCGCGCCTGTAAAAGATTTCTGTGCTCCTCTTGTGAGGGAAGCCATAGAGATAGAGCTGCGCCCAAAAAACATCAACAGGGAAGACGGCTTCAAGTTATCAAATACATGGAGAACTGTACGCTGCAGAAATACATGCATAACACCACCATGGCACAGCGGGACGCACTCAAACTGTCAACAGAGGGCGGTGAATCAGTAACTTCCATCCCAACCACCACAGCACAGCGCGACGATCCTTGAGTCCAGTTAGTGGGGTAGGCCGTGGATAGTACGGGCATGACTTCCATGTTCCTTCGGAGAATTTCTTTGCTCATTGTCGGAGGCAAAACTTCACATGCCCTGATGAAGGCCAATGTAATTTGGCTGAAAGCTTGGCTTTATTATTAAATAAATACATATATAGTGGCTTTCATCCAGTTCATTTATTTCCTTATGTTAGTACAATGAGCCACGAAAACCTACGTTCATTAACTACAGGAGTGATTTCAACCAAACTTGGTACACATATGACTTACTATCAGGAGACAAACTGCGTGGAGGTATGACATAAAAAAATGCTATTTGTTCAAGGCATCGACCTATAGAGATCTTTTGCCCCTACTTGCACCATATGATATGAACCTGCATGTAATTGGAATGGAGGAAGTGTAGAGTGTTGAATGTGAGGAAAGGAACATTAAGGACAACACAAATACCCAGTCACCAGGTCAGGGATATTAATAATTTACAATCAAAAACCCATGACCCAGCCGGGAATCGAACTCGGGGCTGCCGGGTGACAGGCGGATGCATTGCCCCTACACCGCAGGGCCGGACATGTTCTAGCATACATCTCAACCAAACTTGGTACACATATGCTTCACTACCTGGAAGAGATTACTATGGGGTGAGATACTCCTAGCACCCTTAGGGGTGGAGCTGAATTGTAAAAAAACTCAGAAAGAAGGGTGAAATGTATACAAATAATTGACAGCAACAAATATTAATGTACAGCCCATAGTATTTATTTATTTATTCATTCGTGTTGGGATACCAATATATACAAGAAAGAAATACTGTATATTAAAAATATACCTGAACAAATTAATTGTATATAGTTATAAATGAAGCACTTGAAATAATTTGCATATGAAGTATAACAAATTGGAAAAACATACATAAAAATCAAAAAGGAGAAATCAAATATTACATGACAATATCTACACTATATCTATACTAATATTATAAGGAGGAAAAATTTGTATGTTTGTTTGTAACGAATAGACTCAAAAACTACTGAACCGATTTTAAAAATTTCTTCACCTATAGAAAGCTACATTGCCAGTGAGTAACATGGGCTGTATTTTATATTCAAAACAATTCAATTTGGGGGGCACGGGGGGAAGATATAAAAATAATAGGCTAATATAGGCAAAATATCGAATTTGTCATATAAGAACGAGACAATGCTCAATGGGCCGGAAAACCATGTTTTAAGGCCCTAAAACCAACCGTTATGGAGATATTGGCACCACAGTACACCTGCTCTAGGAATCGGATAAAAGAAATGAACTGCCGTAACCATGGCAACGTCAGCTCCAGGATTCTAGAGCAGTGAGATTATGCGTGTACGTTTGGGCATAGCTGCCAACCAAAATTGGTACACATAAGACTTACTATCTGGAAAAAAATATACTGTTGTGTAAGGCACTCATAGGACTCCTTTGGGTGGGGATGGGAAGGGGGTGAAGTATAAATGTGTTATCTTACTTACTATATATAAAAATGGATGTGTGTGTGTGTGTGTGTGTGTGTGTGCGCGTGTAAATGACACATCTCCTCCTAAACCACTGGAGCAATTTCACCAAACTTGGTACACTTCTCAATTAGTATCAGGAGACAAACCGTGTGGGGGTAAGACACCACTAGCATCCTTATGGGCAGGGGATTGGGGGGGTGGTATAAAAATAATCTATAATAGTATCGAATCCATAGTTTTCATGGTTGCTGAAATGAATAGTGACACTCCGAATTTTTTAAAGTTCATGTTCATCCCCCTTTGGGGTGAGGGTGAGGGGGGGAGTGAGATATAAAAATAATTGGAAACAGTGATGAATCTACAGTTTCTGGGGTTACTGAGATGAATGGTGACAATCCAGATTTTTATCTCTTAGGGGTGGGGGGCGAGAGGGGGACAGTCTCATTGACAGTTGAAATCCTGTACATCGTATCTATAGTGTGACAGCTAAATACATATAGTTATCGCTTATTAATTTTTGACAGGATCAAATACTTCCCAGTTGATTCGAGCTTCCATGAGGGCGAAGTTTTACTCGAAAATTAAACAATCTAAAACTTGAAATCAAACACATCTAAATAATTCTAAAACTACATAATAGATCGTAACATATCAATCTGCAAGTCAAAAAGGAATTCTATAAAAATTCACTTCACACATAACTAACTGGTAATGCAAATCATAAAGGGAAATATTCAGAAACTATCCGGGCAACGCCGGGTACTACAGCTAGTATACAATATTTACACAAGTTGTAACCAGTATTTAGCTACATTGTTTCCAACCAGTACCAGTTCCAACCGTGTACGTGAACCTGGGCATAGACGACAGTCCAAGAGGTGCATAGAAGTCTGTTCCTCTCCACATTCACACAATGAGCCCCCACCATGCACAATGCCCCGTTTCATAAGACTGCCATAAGATCTTGCAACGCCGGTCTGCAGTCTGTTTAAGGACTTCCATATATATAGCATCCCTCTTCGTGAGCGGGTGGCAACTTTTCTCTAATTTCAACACGTTCTGGATGATCTGGGTACCTTTGTTTCTATAGCTTACCCTGGCCTTTTTAGGGTCAGAATCAAGTGGAGCGGAAGACTGTAGAAAACTCTTCCTGGACTTCAGTCGAGGTGGTGGTGGCTGATGTACATGAAGCCCATAGTGTAAGGGGTCGCTCATGTGAATAATGACACTCCAGATATAGTTGAAGTCCATGCTTAGCCCCCATTGGCATGGGGATGAGAGGGGTCAGAAAAGAATATGTTCAAAATGACTGAAATTACAGATGTATGTGTGTTTCTTCCAGCATAGCCCTCATACAAAATTGGTACACATGATTTTCTATGTGAAAAAAATACTGTTGGGGTAAAATACCCCTAGCACTCCTCGATGAGCTGGTGAAATATAAACGAAAATGGCTTATATTAATGTCAAGTACATTATTTATGAGGTCGCTGAGTTCTGTCATACTTCAGCCACAATCAGAATGGAGGTTGAGAAGGGGTGAAAATTAATGTAAAAATAACTGAGATTATGAATGGATTTGTACAGCCCCAGCAGTTGCCAGGTGTGAAAATGGGAAACCACGGAAAACCATCTTCAGGGCTGCCGACAGTGGGATTCGAACCATCTCCTGGATGCGAGTCCACAGCTGTGAGCTCCTAACTGCACGGCCAACTCGCCCGGTGGACAAAGTTTTACTCGAAAATTTAATAATCTAAAACTTGAAATCGAACACGTCTAAATAACTCTAAAACTACAAAATAGATAGTAAAATACTCTATAAAGATTCACTTCACACACAACTGAGTGGGCAATGCCAGGTACTACAACTAGTTCATGTCAACAGAGATCTTTACACACCAACACTACAATGTGGACTTTCTTCCACCATTATAAGCTATAAATTTCATTTTTGTCCCATACTGAAGTGCAAGTATAAGAAATAAATTGACAAGAGATCCACCTTTTCAATGAAATATATCAAATAAATAATATTACATAAGTCTTGGGACTCAAAAATCCATAGCTCTACTGGGTTTGAAACAGTGATCTTAGGATCTAGAGACTCATCCACAGAGAAGTTTTCTTTATCTGAGACTGCACAGCACATTTTCAGGTGTTTTTAACTTATCACCTGTGTGCATTTATAGTTTTCTCGCACACACATCCGACTGTAGATCTACCTCACTTTCTCTATCCTAGGTCAAGTGATCACACAGTGGTGTGTTACATCAAAAAATCACTGGAATACATTCTTAACTCTTAGAGAGTGAAATTTATGGTAGTAAATGATGATGATGATGATGATGATGATGATGCTTGCTGTTTAAAGGGGCCTAACATCTAAGTCACCGGTACAAAATGAGACGAAATGTAATGACAATCATCCACTGACCAGAATTTAAAACGTTATGACGAAGAATGAATGGATGAATATGAATGTAAAACAATCAGTGGATCCGACCCGTAATGCCCCACATTCCCAGAAAGTAGCGTAAAACAATAGTATTACTGACCAAGGGACTGCTTCTAAAGCACAATCCAGAATCGATGATGCTTGTTGCTAAAGAGGTCAACGGTCCCTCATAATAGCACTTATTGCTAGTAAAGCAGAACCATGGTGTTTATCATGTTGTGGTACTAATCAAAAGTAGTGTAGACTTGCAGTATTCCGCACATTATGGTACTATCCACAGGTATTGTAATACACACATGTAATGCAAGCCTATGGTGTTCTTCACATAGTGGGAACTAATCACAGAAAATGCCCAGAGCTGTGGTGGTTCTCACATAATGGTACTAATTACAGGCAACATAAGCCCCTGGTATTCTGCATGTAGTGCTACTAATCATGGGTACTGTAAAACCTAACTTGATTCAAACACTGTTGGTATTAATCACAGACCTATTGTGTACCTAAAATAGTGGTACTACTCGCAAGCAAAGGCAATCCTGTGTGATGGTAATAATTATAAGTAGTCTCATGGTCCTAATTCGATCATCCCTTGGTCGCCCCCTACGACAGGCAGGGGATACCATGTGTGTATTCTCCCACCCACCGGGGGGTTCTTGTGTTTGGTCCACGAGAGCTGTTTTATTTCCCTCAAATCCACCGGCAAGCTGGTTAGGACCCCCTATATCTGCCATCTTGGATCCACCACGTGGGAGTATCATCTCTTCCCCGTGCTGCGGCAGCGTAGTAATAAAAAACTCAACAGATGGCAGTAAACGATACTTATAGGTCTGGCTGAAAGAGGAATCCTCGAATGGAGATGAATTATATCCCCACTAGCTTTTTACATGCTATGAGAGGTTATCGTGTTCAGTAAAGGGTGTGTCGCAAGTTTTGAGACTAGCTTTTTGTGATTTATACAGCTATTTTACGACATGGTTAGTAAGAAGACAGTCAGTGAGCAATAGATTGCTTCAATTTTGGACTCAACAAATTTAGATGAAAGCAACTTTTTATCTGAACAGCCCAAAAATGGAAATTCAAGCAGTCCATGTTCTCAGTGCACAAGCGACGTGAGTGACTTGGACCCTGGACCTTCAAGTATCATTCCGATATATAATGTTAATGAAGGACCAGTTTTACACTGAGCCTACAGAGTACTTGGTACTGAAATGTTGACGTTACTCACCAGGAAACAACAGGCAACACCTCCACTAGAAGACACTATCTGATACAAGGGATTTGACTGGAATAAAACTTATTAGTGGAATTACTCTTATGCCTTTCTTTGCACTAACATGCTGTCGTGAAAATTTCAAGAATATCCTACGGACCTCTGGGATGGAGTACATCCAATATTCAAGATAATATTGCAATATTACCTACATACACATGCTTATAGCTAGTGTTCGATAATTCTGGATGAGTTTTAACCCTTAGTTGTCCTTTTATTTTTTCCTGAACACTCCTGCCTCTACAGTTCCATTCAGGAATCTGCTTGCAGAGGGATAAGAGCCAGCGCAAACAAATGGACAGCATATTTATAAAATTCAAATACAAAATAAATAGAATACAATATCCAGCATCTTTAAGCCTGAAATTATCTGTCACTTTTTGTCTGTAATTGTGTGGAACTTGTCAAGCACTCACCAGGATGTAATCACAAGTATTACAGAAAAACAGTCTCAGGCTTACTGCTCATTTCCATATTTAGGATGGCACCTAAAAATGCTTTGAATTCAAGAAGAGTAACATCTATCCATGACCTCCAACTAGACTCACGTCTGACGGGTGTAACCATTTGAATGTTTACACTGGCATACCGGTTAGTCTCGCGCACAATTTCCGACAATAACTCATCAGATGATAAAGATGACTCATCAGTCAAGAATAATTGGACAAAGTCAAGTTCACTCTTAGGTTTAGTCCCTTGTGGTGGCTGTGAATGGGGTTCTTTTGAAGTCCAAGTCCATGTCATGGTATTCACCCCAGCCATACTCTTCTCATTATTGGGATCTTCATCACTCAACTCACCAACACAATCTAGTTCCGCAATATCTTCCGCACCACTTATTGAAAGTCACTCTCAATATCCCTGAAATCAATGTTACTTTCATCTAAAACTGTGGTCATTTCCTTCTCATGCTGCTCGAACGACATCATGTTACACATTATAATTCTCATGTTAAGTCCGTATTGAAATGTACGTAAATACAAAGTATGTTACAAGTGTTATTATTTTTTTATATCCACCTATTCAATACAAAGAGATCTTTTTAGAAATTAAATATTATTATAAAATGTTAAGGGACATGTTTCGCCCATATTAAGGGCATCATCAGCCTCAAATTCAAACCTGTATGGTGAGAAATCAGGATCCTGATTGCTCTTACAAGTCATAAAAAGAGGATATCATTGTAGATGTCTGTCCAAACATACAAATTATTAAAATGTCCTTGGCTAAAATTGCAGTATCAAGCTGCACGTCAAAAGTTCACACGATTATACTTTCCGGAGCGTTGAAAAACTTGTTGGGGGTAGAGCAATAAACAGCTCAGTCTTTGAAATGAAACAGAAATGTGCCTCCTTGAATACTCCTGTTACAGGATAAGAAAAAGCAAAGCTGATACACTGTTACAGATGCCAATTTCGTATGTTGTGATAAGATAACAGCCCTCTTAAGTGGCTGTTCAGCTGCCTATAGTCTATTTAACTGGCTGAAGGAGTGAAAGTCGAATGCGTTATGATAAGATAACAGTCTTCCTTAAGTAATTGTGGGAGCATTCAAGGAGGCACATTTCTGTTTCATTTCAAAGACTGAGCTATTTATTGCTCTACCCCCAACAAGTTTTTCAACGCTCCGGAAAGTATAATCGTGTGAACTTTTGACATGCAGCTTGATACTGCAATTTTAGCCAAGGACATTTTAATAATTTGTATGTTTGGACAGACATCTACAATGATATCCTCTTTTTATGACTTGTAAGAGCAATCAGGATCCTGATTTTTCATCATACAAGTTTGACTTTGAGGCAGATGATGCCCTTAATATGGGCGAAACATGTCCCTTAACATTTTATAATAATATTTAATTTCTAAAAAGATCTCTTTGTATCGAATAGGTGGATATAAAAAAATAATAACACTTGTAACATACTTTGTATTTACGACATCATGTTGCTAAACACCGTCCATTTACAAACTCACACGGTCTTCAAAGAATGCCCACAAAGCCTGATTTCAAAGAGATTCTAGCTACACATGGCTTCATATTGTCATAGAAAGATGTCAGTAGCTTACTGTGTTTGTAATTCATGCATGCATAACCTGACAAAGGAGTAATATTGAGAAGAAAATCATGTCGGGTATTGCCTGACATAGGATCTATATGGGATATTTTCGTTGTCGGGCTTGGCCCGCCGCGTGAGTGCTAAGGGTTAATTTGCCATATGTTCAGTCCACGCACAGACATAAAATGCTTCCTCCCGTGTTGGGTTAACAGAGTTTCTGAACGTAAATCCAGTTACAGTACGGTCACCGGTTGAAGAAATAGCTTTGTCAGGCAACCGCAGCCAATGTACATATAAGAATACCATTAGAGTACACTTTCAGAAGACTTGCCATTCTCTTCTTTCAAAGAAACAGCAAGCAACTGCTTGCTTTGTTCTGTGCTATGGGCTTTTATAATAAAATACTTCTTGCCTTACCCTTTAATTATGGACTAAGGACATGTAATTACAGGATATTAAAGGCATTTAAGCAGACAATTGGGCCGCAGTCAAAAACTTATGGGACGACAAGTTCAAAGCATGTGGAAGAATATTACAAAATAAAACACCATAAAGTCCATAGAAATTATGTACCTCTCACACAGTAATATTCTGAATGCTAAAAAGACAAGTTACCTTCTTCATTTAGATGTCCATTATTCCTTTTCTGCAGAGAAGATACTGGATTAAAACCACCTGAAATACACATAGCATCTTAGATCAATCATAATTCAAGGGGAAAAAGAAGGTTAGAAATTTCTATTTAAGAAAGTTTAGATCTTGTTCTTGACTTAAGAAGCCTAGATAACTACTGGGTGGAGAAAGCGTTCAACATTATTCAATTAGCATTAGATTACAAAATGTTAACATTGATACTTTCATGGCCCGTATTTGTAGACACCATATAGGCTTTTGGGCTTATGCCGTGTCAAGAAAATAAGGTGAAATTCTTTACGTTTCGCAGAGAATATCGTTCTAGCTCATGAACAGTCAAGATTTTCTCTTGAAGATGCGAAGCGAAGTTCTCTGAGAAACGTACAGAATTTCACCTTATTTTCTTGATGCGGCATAAGCCCAAAAGCCTACATCATGTTTATACATTTTTTAAGTCATGAAATACAAGGAGACATTGATAAACAAAATAAATTCTCCTTTCACTCTTGAAATGACAACGGTCAATTTTGTATTAACAGTCATTCTCTAAATTTTGAGTATTTTTTTCACTTTATGCATGGACAACATATCAAAATATATAATTCCCTGAAAGGAACAAACAAGCAAAAAATAAACAAATAAATAAACATATAAATAAATACACAAATACCTCATTAATCCGATCTCCAGAACGAACATAATAAAAATTTATTTTTTACTTGTACAGTATTTCTATTAAGGGTCAACTCTTCTTGAATGTCCTTTCTGCCAAGGATAGTTAAGGACAGGAATTGGAAGTAATTCCACCATGGTCTATCAAAAGTAGCTGGAATTGAGTATGGGAAACCGAGATGGGATTTGAATCCACGCTCTTCTGAATGCAACGCACTAACGTACCTCAGCACACAGAGCTATATTGTTTAGTCACTTTGTCAATCGCATTTTTAGTGATGGTCCTGCTGACGTGGAGTCTATGACACTCATCTGCTTCTGCAGACCTTATCTCGGGTTCATATCATTGCTCAATAATGACCCACTGTGTGATTGCTATCCGTCTGTGAGAGATCACATCAGTAGCTGAAGATTAACACCACACTGAACAGTTGCAGTATATTCTTGTGCAGTATTGTATTGTTAGTGTGAGCGTGAAATGGCTTCAAAACGGAAGAAAGTGGTTGTTTCCATGGACAAAAAGTTAGAAGCATTAAACAGGCTGGACAAAACACATCTTTTGGAAAATATTGCTGTAGACTATGGGACTTCAACTGTGTCTGATTGGAAGAAAAATTGAAAAGAAATTGAAGACTTCTGCTTTAAAATGATGATAAAAGATAGTTTAGAGAATCATGCCACAGTAAAGAAAGAATCTTTGGATGAAGCATTATTCATGTGGTTTAGTGGAAAAAAAAAAAAAAAGAGAGCATGGTGTTCCGATTTCAGCGCCCATTTACACGAAAAGGCGGTTAGTTTTTTAAACAGCAAGCTAGCAAATGGATCCTAGCTTCACAGCTAGTCAGGTTTGGTTGGAAAAGTTGAAACCTCATCATGGCATATGCCGGCTTTCAGTGACTGGTGAAAGTTTTTCAGGGAAGAAAGTTGCTGCTGACAGTTTCATACAGGAATTTCAGGACATTATTTGCTCCGATAACTTAACGCCAGACCACATATATAACGCTGATGAAACTGGGCTGTTTTATCGCATGTTACCAAATAAGACAGTAGCGTCTAAATTAGATGAGTCAGCAAGCAGTTATAAAAGAAGTAAAGATCACATTATAATTATGGCATGTGCCAGTGCATCTGGTGGACATAAATTTCCTCTCCTGTTAACAGGGAAATAAAAAAATCCCCATGCTCTTAAAAATATGAATCAATCTGCTTTCCCGGTTTCTTACACATCCCAAAAGAATGCATAGATGGACAGTGGAACTTTCAAAAACTGGTTCCAAGAAGACTTTGTGCCGAATGTAAAAAGGTTTTTAACAAAACAAGGTTTGCCATTGAAGGCCATTTTGTTCACTGACAATGCGCCATCACATCCGGGAATGGAAGAGTTGGTCAGTGGTGATATACGAGTGAAATTTCTGTCACCTAATGTAACAGTTCTGTTGCAACCAATGGACCAGGGTGTATTGGAAAACATCAAGCGGTTATACAGGAGAGAGCTGCTCAGAAAACTGCTTGAAGAAGAGGGGGAGTATGGTGTAATTTTAGTATTGAAATCATAAATATGAAAGACATTAATTTATATGATTGCATCTGCATGGGATCAAATTAGTGAAATGACAATTAAACAGTCTTAGAAACATCCGTGGCCTTCTATCTGTGCATCTACCAAGGAGGTTTGTGAAGTTGTGGACTCTTCTGAGTCCCTGGACACATCTGCATGCGTTCTTGGATGCTTGGGCGTAGATGAGAACGACGTAAATGACTGGTTGAAAAATGACTGTAATTCAGGCTACGGCATAATGACAGATGAAGAAATTATTGTCTCTTGTTCCTTGGTAAGTAATGATGAGAGTGATGGTGAATTTGAAAATGAATCCGGTGCTCTATCAGAGGAAACAATGACTCGTGGAGAGGCAACAATGCAGTTGGACAAACTGATGGTCTATTTAGAATCCCAGACTGAAACCACACTGGCAGAACTGATGTTAGTAAGACGTCTTCGTGACCGTGCTGCGCGCAAACGCTATACAAATGTAAAACAGAAAAAACTCACACATTAAGAAAAGTGTTCATATAGTTTTTTGTACAATTGAAAAAAGGTATTACTATGCAATTTACGTTAATAAATTTTATAACATGTACTGTGTTTGTTTTCTAGTTTTTCTGGATTACCCGGATTTTTTATAATCTGGATCAGTTCCGGTCCTACTTAGTCCAGATAAATGAGGTTCTTCTGTAAATAAATAAATAAATTAATAAATTCAGCAGAGTACATAACAAAGGAAGCATAGAAAGAGCTGGATCTGAAATTGGTATGTGGATACAAGGATAATAATGAGAGAAAGCAGTTACACACATACTGGAGGAACATCAAAGCCTACTCCCAGCAAAAAAGTTGAATATTGTGGTCCTTAGTTGGCCTTATCGAAATGCAGGGAGAAAATTAGATGGCCAGATGCCAGGTACAAAAAACAAGTATTGTGACTTTTGAGACTTCCCGAGATGAGAAATGGAAAACTGGTGCAAAGGGGTCGTGGCACGACACAGCAAGGTAAGGAAAAATTGAATAAACGCCAGAATGTATTTGAAACCGACTTTCAACCTATTAGGTCGTGTTACGTACATTTAGTACGTGTTGAAGAGATGTTAAGTACAGAACAAAAATGGCCAACCAGACACCAGTGGTGTCTGGTTGGCCACGTAACACAACCTAATAGGTTGAAAGTCTGTTTCGATTACAATGAGGTCGTGAAAATTCAATATTCATTGCCAGAATGTATAATGAAACTTACCGTGGTCCCAGTTGATAGATTAGCTGGTATGGGCTAGAGCAATTTTGTTACTTTCATAGATCTGTCTCTGTCTTATCCTCGGCTTTGACAATATGAAAGTGACTGAGGTTTGAGCAATGCCAGTAATGCCAATCCTTATGCAGCCAGTCCCTGCTATGAATGGTGTGAAAATGTTGCTCAAAGGCTCGGCTGGTGTATGCATTTCAGTGGGCTTGGCAGACTGATATGTAATAGCAACTTCTGGCTCGGTGAGGAAAGCAATTTTTTTTACAATGCTTAGTAAAGCTAAAGGTTCCACCTATTCAATACGTATCGCAATGGTCTATTTAGAACATCACATATTTATTTAACTTATCATAAAATACATCTTTGGTACCGGTTTCGGCAATCCACTATGCCATCATCAGCCATTGAGTTTTTTATAGCAAGGAACATTCAAAAATTTAAAAATATGCAATAGCAAGTCCTATTCTTACATGAAAAACATTAAAAATATAGCTAAATAGCATAGGCCCATTGTACTATACAAATTAACATGTCTTTTTTGAAAAATACAATATTATTTAGTGCATCTAAAATTATTTTATATATAATTGGCAAAGTCTATGATTTGGTATACCTTATGTACAATAGAATCATGTAAAATTGATAAAAGAATCTACTTTTTGCCATTTAACCAGTTTTTAAAACAAGTCCTATTTTACATGGAAAATATTAAAACTTGGCTAGTTAGTATTAATCCTTTTTTTATGTTATACAAGTAACATGTTTTGTTAAAAGCTAAAGTATCTTTTTGTGCGTCTAGAATTGTTTTTTAGGTGCTTAAAAAGACTATGGTTTGATATAGTTGATACACAGGAAATTTGATGTTTCTATAAAAACCTCTGTCATTTTTAACACAGTTTCTTAGTTCCTCATAATATGCGACTTATACTGTTTTTAGATAATAAATACAGGTTCTTCTTCCTTAAAACTTATTTAAACAACAGTCTGTTTGACTATGTAAGTCCTGATGTGTTTTTTCTTGTTTGAGTATTGCTTCTAGTATTTTCCAATGTAAATAACTGTGTGGCTGAGGCCGAAACTATGGTTAAGATCTTGAATATTATTTTATGTGCCAGATGGAAATGGGCCGTAAATAGTGTTAATCTCGAACCAGTACGGACCTAAAAAAGGAAATAGTGAAATGAGTATGAGTTATTGAGAACGATACGCGGTACTATAGAAAAGAATTGAAGATATGAAACTCACCTCAGGTTGAATGTAACAGCGTGCAGAGAGAGTGAGGAACAACTGCTGAATGTCTAACGCCAACCAGCCGGCTCAGCTGTAAGGCGGGGCGTATTATGTAGGGGAAGAGGACGCAGGAGAGGTTGCGTTCGCGTGTGCCTGTATGTCAGGGGGGCGTGGACTTTGCCGGGGATAGTAGGCTAGCGCGCTACGTAATATTTTATATACGGATTGATTTTTAGGAATTTTTAAACTGTTAATTAATGAAATAAGCATGTCAAATAAAATTGTAGGTTTTTCCGAAATATCATTTAGATTGTAATTGGGATTATAATATTGATCTAAAGTAATGTAACATTGCTCTGTTAGGTCTAGGAGTGGGCCTTTATTTATTGTTTCGATGATGTCCAAGTCCTTGTTGATACCGTAAAAATTGTGTTTGTATTCCTGTATGTGCTGACCTATTGCCGAAAATTTTCTATATTTTATGGCATTTACATGTTCATTGTATCTGATATTAAATGATCTCCCAGTCTGTCCAAGGTAAACACTGGTACAGTCGTTGCAATGAAACCTATATACACCTGATCTATCGAATGGGTTTTGTATATTAACCGATTTTGAGTTGTAAAAAATATCTAAATTTCTATTATTGGTTTTAAAGGCAATATTGACATTTCTTTTTTTAAAAATATTGGTTAAACGGAAAATGTCAGAGTTAAAAGTAAAAGTAGCATATGTTTTTGTTTTGGGTGCTTCTTTTTGTAATTTAGTATTGGGTTGATGTTTAAATTTATTTATTATGCGTTCTATAAAACATTTGTTGAAGCCATTATAAAATGCGATTTTGCGTATAGTGTTGAGTTCTTTTTTACGTTCTATATTGGACATGGGTACATTAAATGCTCTCTGTATTAAATTATTGTATGTAGCTCTTTTATGACTAGGAGGATGTTCAGAATCGTGTTTGATGGTCGTGGCTGTATGTGTCGGTTTTCTGTATATTTTGTATTCAAAAGAGGATGGGCGCCTGGTAATAGTTAGATCTAAAAAATTTAGGGTTTTATTGCTCTCAGATTCTATTGTGAATTGTATATCATTATCAATGTTGTTGAGATGTATTAAGGTGGAAGGGGCGTCGGTAGTGCGTTGATCCATTATTATAAATGTATCATCTATAAATCTGGCCCAGAAGGCTATATTATTGAATGTCTTATTATTTATAATTTTAGTGTGTTCCAGAAAATCTATATAAATGTTAGCTAAGATACCTGATGCCGGCGAACCCATTGCTAGTCCGTCCTGTTTATAAATTACTCTGTTGAAAATGAAATAATTATTATTAGTTAGGAACTTCAAGATTAGTATGAAATCATCTATTTCAAGTTGACTAAGTTTGCTGTGAGTGCGCAAATTTTTTAGAACGATTGGTATAACTTTTTCAGGTTTGATGTTGGCGTACATATTGGTGATATCGAATGAATGCATGGTATGATGTACCTGTAATTTGAAATTTTCTAGTTGCTTAATTAGTTCTGAAGTATTTCTTATTGATTTCTTAGCTTGAAATGTATAATGCTTGCTTAAAAATTGTTGTATAAACTGAGCTGTTTTGTACAGAGGGCTAGGTCTGTTTTAAAAACTGGTTAAATGGCAAAAAGTAGATTCTTTTATCAATTTTACATGATTCTATTGTACATAAGGTATACCAAATCATAGACTTTGCCAATTATATATAAAATAATTTTAGATGCACTAAATAATATTGTATTTTTCAAAAAAGACATGTTAATTTGTATAGTACAATGGGCCTATGCTATTTAGCTATATTTTTAATGTTTTTCATGTAAGAATAGGACTTGCTATTGCATATTTTTAAATTTTTGAATGTTCCTTGCTATAAAAAACTCAATGGCTGATGATGGCATAGTGGATTGCCGAAACCGGTACCAAAGATGTATTTTATGATAAGTTAAATAAATATGTGATGTTCTAAATAGAC
The DNA here is from genome assembly GCF_040414725.1 of Anabrus simplex. Taxonomy (NCBI): domain Eukaryota; kingdom Metazoa; phylum Arthropoda; class Insecta; order Orthoptera; family Tettigoniidae; genus Anabrus; species Anabrus simplex. Next base: position 131,042,192 of record NC_090274.1, read on the forward strand.
CATTACGATACGTATTGAATAGGTGGAACCTTTAGCTTTACTAAGCATTGTAAAATCTTGAGTCAATACGGACAAAAAAATGAAGTTTTTAATACTAAATAAGAGGAAAGCAATGGGAAACTACCTCACTGCTCATTTCCCTAGTATGCCTCTTCAGTGATGCTTACGCCATCTATGACAGCTGATGGCAGAGCTGTTGAGGATCCCACTAGCGCAATCGCTGATGGACTGAACGTACATACATGAAGGCATGCAGACACTGATTTAAGTGCAGGGGTGGGAATTCTCCGGTCACAAGAGATACTGGAAAAGGCAGGACAGGCAGATTACGTAAAAATTCAGGGATAAGAATAATAAATAGCTCGGGAAATACCTTCACTAGTGGTAAACTTTCAATCATTCAATACTAAATGTGAACATAATGTTTTAATAAATAATAAAGATTAATAACAGCTGTAATATAACAAGACTAGAGCCAAAAACCTCATTATCAAACAGAATTCAGAATAGCAACTAGATTACAATCCCAAATTGGGATTTTAACAGACACAAGCCAGTAGTTAATATTGATCTAATACTGCATGAATTAGTTAAATTTATTTAATATTTTTATTATTAGTATTTTTACTTTTGTGTTCATTTGAGTTATTGTCATCATCATTTTCATTTCCCTCTTGTCCAGCTCTTGCCAGGTCAGAGTGTTGCCTCTCCTCTTCAGTGATTGTATTCCAGTCCAGTCTTCTTTTTCTTACACTGTCCTTAGTCCATCCATCCTGCTCTGGGCCACCCTCTTTCCTTCTATCTTAGCCTCCAACACTTGTTTTGGTATCCTCCCTCCTCCATTCTCATAAATGTCCAGACCATCTCAATTTATTCTTCTCCATCCTATCACTCGGCTTTTCTACCCCTATCTCTTTTCTGACCTCAACATTCTTTATTCTGTCTCTCCTTGTTTTCCCTAGCATACTTCTCAGGGACTTCATCTCACTGGCCTGAATTTCACTTTCGTATCTTGCTGTCAAGTCCAAGTCTTTGGTGCATACACTAATGTAGGGGTATACCACATCTTGTTCATTATCTCTCAACTTCTCTGTTCCACATCGGGTTCCTTACATTCTGATGATCTTCAATTATTTAAAGTACTCAACAACCTTAAGGTTTTGTCCCCTTCTCTTGTCATCACCATTGTTTTGCTCTTCTCCGAAATGATTTTCATGCCATATTCCTGAATATTGTTGTTTAAAGCCTCTAGTTGGATTTGCACTTCCGTATTGTTGACTAAGTTACCTAGAGCACTACGTCATCTACAAACAGCAATATTTTCATATCCCCCTTCATAACTTGCCTTTGTTTCCTTTAGAATTTCGTCCATAACCATTATAAAAATAAGTGGAGACATTACAGTCTTAGTTCAGTTTGGTTTCTAAACCAATCTGTTCTTCCCTCTAGAGCCTGGACATGACTGAAACATTTCTTATACACAGCTTTCACTAGTTCCCTTGACTGCCTTCCACATCCTTTTCTTTCCAGGGTTTCCCACACCTTTTCTCTATTAACACTACCATATGCCTTCTCTAGGTCAAGGGATTAATGTAATGAAGTTAATATTTTTCAAATGTGTATTATGTGGGTAGTTCCTTCTTTTGGGTGTGTCTGTATGTGTTCATATTTTTGTCTTAAATATTAGTGTCCTTTGTATAAGTTTCAATCAGTTTTATAGTAATAATAGGTAACAATATTAGGCGGTTAAGAACAAGAGAGGGCCGGGAGCCCTAACTTTGGCACGGATAACAAAGGGGATTAAAGAGATACGTAGTAAGAGAGTCGAGAAAGAAATGGGCTCTGGTAGATCTCACACAATCAAGTGAAGAGCAGAAATAGGGTTTTGACATTCTCTGTTGAAACAGAGACAAGAAATGACTGACAAGCAAAGGAAATACTCATAAAAATGAATGACTATAGAAAAGGCATGACAGAAGGATGATGGTGATGATGAAGACGCTTCTTGTTTAAAGGGTCTAACATCTAGATCATCTGCCACTAATGGTACGAAATGAGACAAAATATAATGACAATTTAAAATTCCAAAAGTCATCCAGTGACCACAATTCAAAACCTGATGATGAAGAATAAATGGATGAATATGAATTTTGAAATAATCAGCAGATCCAACTCAAAATATTGGAAGTTCATGGTGTGGGTTACTGTAGTCACGTCCTAGTTCGTGAACCATGGGCAAAGGCTGAGTGGCCTAGTAAGTGGTCCTGAGAGTCGGGATACCAGTTGCTATGGAATGGGAGTGGGCATCTCGGACATATTCTGAGTCATGGCCCTCCTTGTGCTCAGGCGGCTAGGACTATACAATCCATCGGTGGTCCATAACCCGTTCCAGGAGAGATCCTCACTTGGACTATGTGCAAGTAGGGTAGCATCCTGCTTCATGAATTTACCGAGCTCAGAACATTTTAAGCAAGCCTCGGACCTATGGGAGCAACGGAGTCCCACTCCCATTTGACAGGTGAGGGACTCCTTGGAAACAACTTGGCGAACGAAATGGAATTCGATGTGGAGCTATCAATATTAATGGGGCTTATGGAAGAAAGAAAGTAGAACTGGCTGAGTCAGCAAAGAGGATGCATCTGGATGTGCTAGGAGAAGTGATATTCGGGTAAGGGGAGATAACGAGGAAGAGATAGGAGGTTATAAAGTGTACTTGACGGGTGTTAGAAAGGTAAGGGCAGAGTCTGGGGTAGGGCTCTTTATCAGGAATACCATTGCACGCAACATAGTTTCTGTTAGGCACATAAATGAGCGAATGATGTGGGCAGATTTGTCAGTTGGAGGAATTAGGACGAGAATTGTCTCAGTGTATTCACCATGTGAGGGTGCAGATGAGGATGAAGTTGACAAGTTTTATGAAGCATTGAGTGACATCATGGTCAGGGTCAACAGCAAGGATAGAATAGTGCTAATGTGCGATTTCAATGCGAGAGTTGGGAATAGAACTGAAGGATACGAAAGGGTGATTGGTAAATGTGGGGAAGATATGGAAGTTAATGGGAATGAGAAGCGTTTGCTGGACTTCTGTGCTAGTATAGGTTTAGCAGTTATGAATACATTCTTCAAGCATAAGGCTATTCACCGCTACACATGGGAGGCTAGGGGTACCAGATCGATAATAGACTGTATTTTAACCAACTTCGAAATTAGGAAATCTGTTAGGAATGTACGAGTTTTCTGCGGATTTTTCGATGATGCAGACCACTATCTGATCTGTAGTGAACTAAATATTTCTAGGCATACGGTAGAGAAAGTGAAATCTGTCTGCAAACGAATAGGGGTAGAAAATCTCCAGGACGAGGAAATTAGACAAAAGTACATGGATATGATTAGTGAGAAGTTTCGAACAGTAGACAGTAAGCAGGTTCAGGATATAGACAGTGAATGGATGGCATACAGGGATGCTGTAGTAGAAACAGCAAGGGAATGCCCAAGAACAACCGTGTGTAAAGATGGGAAAAGGCGAGCATCATCTTGGAATGATGAAGTGAGAGCAGCTTGTAAACGTAAAAAGAAGGCTTATCAGAAAAGGCTCCAAACAAGGGCCGAGGCAGTCAGGCATTTGTACGTAGATGTTGTAGTTGTTGAATCCAAAAAGAAGTCGAGGGAAGATTTTGGTAACAACCTGGAAAGGCTAGATCAAACAGCAAGGGAAACCTTTCTGGACAGTAATAAAGAATCTTAGGAGGGTGGGAAAAAGGAAATGAATAGTGTTTTGAGTAATTCAGGTGAACTCATAATAGATCCCAGGGAATCACTGGAGAGGTGGAGGGAACATTTTGAACATCTTCTCAATGTAAAAGGAAATCATCCTGGTGGTGTTGTGAACAGCTAAGCTCATGGGAAGGAGGAAAATGATGTTGGTGAAATTACGCTTGAGGAAGTGGAAAGGATGGTAAATAAACTCCATTGTCATAAAGCAGCAGGAATAGATGAAATTAGACCTGAAATGGTGAAATATAGTGGGAAGGCAGGGATGAAATGGCTTCATAGAGTAGTAAAATTAGCGTGGAGTGTTGGTAAGGTACCTTCAGATTGGACAAAAGCAGTAATTGCACCTATCTATAAGCAAGGGAACAGGAAGGATTACAACAACTATTGAGGTATCTCATCGATTAGTATACCAGGCAAAGTATTCACTGCCATCTTGGAATGGAGGGTGCGATCAGTTGTTGAGAGGAAGTTGGATGAAAGCCAGTGTGATTTCAGAACACAGAGAGGCTGTCAGGATCAGATTTTCAGTATGCGCCAGGTAATTGAAAAATGTTACGAGAGGAATAGGGAGTTGTGTTTATGTTTCGGAGATCTAGAGAAAGCATATGACAGGGTACCGAGGGAAAAGATGTTCGCCATACTGGGGGACTATGGAATTAAAGGCAGATTATTACAGCAATCAAAGGCATTTATGTTGACAATCGGGCTTCAGTGAGAATTGATGGTAGAATGAGTTCTTGGTTCAGGGTACTTACAGGGGTTAGACAAGGCTGTAATCTTTCAGCTTTCCTGTTCGTAGTTTACATGGATCATCTGTTGAAAGGTATAAAATGGCCAGGAGGGATTCAGTTAGGTAGAAATGTAGTAAGCAGTCTGGCCTATGCTGACGAGTTGGTCTTAATGGCAGATTGTGCCGAAAGCCTGCAGTCTAATATCTTGGAACTTGAAAATAGGTGAAATGAGTATGGTACGAAAATTAGCCTCTCGAAGACTAAATTGATGTCAGTAGGTAAGAAATTAAACAGAAATGAATGTCACATTGGTAATACAAAGCTAGAACAGGTCGATAATTTCAAGTATTTAGATTGTGTGTTCTCCCAGGATGGTAATATAGTAAGTGAGATTGAATCAAGGTGTAGTAAAGCTAATGCAGTGAGCTCGCAGTTGCGATCAACAGTATTCTGTAAGAAGGAAGTCAGCTCCCAGGCGAAACTATCTTTACATCGGTCTGTTTTCAGACGAACTTTGCTTTATGAGAGGGAAAGCTGGGTGGACTCAGGATATCGTATTCTTAAGTTAGAAGTAACAGACATGAAAGTAGCAAGAATGATTGCTGGTACAAACAGGTGGGAACAATGGCAGGAGGGTACTCGGAAGGAGGAGATAAAGGCTAATTCAGGAATGAACTGGATGGATGAAGCTGTATGCATAAACCAGCTTCGGTGATGGAGTCATGTGAGATAAATGGAGGAGGATAGGTTACCTAGGAGAATAATGGACTATGTTATGGAGGGTAGGAGAAGTAGAGGGAGACCAAGACGACGATGGTTAGACTCAGTTTCTAACGATTTGAAGATAAGAAGTATAGAACTAAATGAGGCCACAACACTAGCTGCAAATCGAGAATTGAGGCGACATTTAGTAAATTCACAGAGGCTTGTAGACTGAACGCTGAAAGGCATAACAGTCTATAATGATTATGTATGTATGTAGCATACCTTGGTCGCCCCTCTTACGGCAGGTAGGGGATACCATGGGTATATTCTTCGTCCGCGGTGTGTGTTTGGTCTGTAAGAGCTCATTTCCGCAAGCCAGGATGCGCCACATGGGAATATCACCTGTCCCTCAGCTACAACAGTGTAGTAGGTTCGTGGTATGATGCAATAATTAAGTAGCACAACCTCTATTAAAGCTTACTCTGGAGAAACAACCCCACCAAATATGTGTTGGCACAGAAAGTACCAAAACACGAGGTAAATAATTACCGAGTGTGACACCTAAAGATAATTTACAAAGTAAATGCTTTCCAGGGAGCCTAGTACAAGAGAAAAATGACACAGTAGCAACGACAGAGTGTTTCTAAGTTCAATTTCTAAGAAGACACAGAAAATTTGAACAGTGACAATACATATAAAAATACAGTGAAACCTCGTTAGTGTGGTCCTCATTAACATGTTTTTCCACTTAAAACATAAATTCAAAGTCTCGATTCTCATCGTATTAAATCTATACAAAAATACCTCAATTGTTATCCCTTGTGAAAGAAATGTAATTTCTCGGGTAAGAGCCGTCGCCACAGTTTCATGGTTACGGAGAAAAAGGCCTTAAATTCATGAACATCGTAGAAGTTGGCAGCTTCGGGGAGCGAGCCGTTAGCCTCACTTTTGCTTGCCAGTTAGCAGCGAGATTGCGGAGTGAGCCTGTTTGTGTTTGTATTTCACATTCTATTCAGAAGTTAGAAATTTATTTTGTGTTGAGTGCTACAGTGAAGTGTAGCGAATATTTGTCACGTTATACGGAAGCCTATGTCTGGAGTAGGAACACAGTCATTTCGAATTGACTAGCGTGGTGCATATTTGTCTTGTTATAGCCTAGTTATGGACACGGAAAAGTCGAGAAATTATTTACTAATGAACCCAAAATTAAAATCTGCCTGGAAGTGGACCGGCATCTGTATCTTGAAGCGTGCAGAGGTCACGAATGTTGAACTCACACCTTTGAATTTTGACTCGATCACTCAAGTTGTCAAAACAGTGGCCAAAGTCCTTCCTACTATTACATGTTACAAACTTCATAATTATTCCGTATTGAAAGTTGTTATAACTTAAAATCCAATAAAGGTATTTTATAAGTTCACCTTCTCAATACTGTCCACTTGTAAGTGGTTACAAATACATACGATTACATAAACCTTTAGGACATGTTTTGCCCTTTCTATAGGGCATCTTCAGCTTTAAATGAATCTTAAAATATTAACCTTAAATATTAAAACAAGAAGGTAGAAAATTAGCCTTGTGACCTGGTACGTTAAGTGTGACTACACTAAACAAAAACATGCATGGCTTTAGAATGACTATGGTGTTTCACGTCAGAAATTAGTATTTTCTGGTGCTAGGGGTATAAATGTGAACTTTGACGATGAATCCAATTTGTTGGAATATTTTGAACAGATCAATGTGTATGCTAACAGTTTTTAGATTACCTGATTCAAGAACTGGAAAAAATCCAAAGAAAAGCAGCTCGATTTGTTCTGGGTGATTTCCGACAAAAGAGTTGCGTTACAAAAATGTTGCAGTGTTTGGGTTGGGAAGAATTGAGAGAAAGAAGAAGAGCTGCTCAACTAAGTGGTATGTTCCGAGCTGTCAGCGGAGAGATGGCGTGGAATGACATTAGTAGACGAATAGGTTTGAATGGCATTTATAAAAGTAGGAAAGATCACGATATGAAGATAAAGTTGGAATTAAAGAGGACAAACTGGGGCAAATATTAATTTATAGGAAGGGGAGTTAGAGATTGGAATAACTTACCAAGGGAGATGTTCAATAAATTTCCAATTTCTTTGAAATCATTTCGGAAAAGGCTAGGAAAGCAACAGATAGGGAATCTGCCACCTGGGCGACTGCTCTAAATGCAGATCAGTATTGATTGATTGATAGAAGCCCATCTGAACTTGAAACCACGGTCACGAGCAGGAGATTGGATGGATGAAAATCCAACTGAGATAAAATCTCTAATTGGACTTCTAATGCTGCAGGGGATAGTTCATAAGGCAGAAAACAGTATTTACTTCTCAAAACAGGAAAGTATCACAATCCCTTACTTTTTGAAAATGATGTCTGAGATAGTGAAGGCTCATAAATAATAAAATGAGTATTTTTAACAAGTACGCGCTTGTAACAGTTACAGGAGATATCCAGTTACTGAAATAACTGCAACTCGGCAATACTCAACCCCAAAAGGTTTCAAATTGTGATTTTTGGAAAGCTTTATCGAACATAAAAACTGTTTTCCATAATCACTTCTGGCCTAAATGAAGCCTTAAACTGTTGGTTTCTTTATTCAAACCCTAGCCAACTCAACTGATTAACATAATTCTTTCTTTGGTTCAATACCCTCAGGTGTTTCATTTTTTTTAAATGTCCACAACGAATGTAGTTATAAAGGCTTATGTGAAACACTGCATTGATGCACATTAGCACTCATATTGGCGCTGAAGTAAAACAATACAGTGACTCACATTAGCGCTCGTAGCCGTAGAAAAAGGCAAACTGCTAAATCTAATCGACCCGATAACGATCATTAAGAAAAGGATTGTAATTTTTAGAAATAAATAAAGAATAAATATTCTCTCACTTTATTATCACAGCTCATATCCTGGGATGTTTTCAAGATTGAGTTGCTTGCCTGAACCATCCTGTTGATTTGCTGAAGATGATCATTAGAGTGATCGAAACTAGTCCAAAAATCTTTTGAATGAGTTAATGCTTGCTAATTACCTCAAATGAATGTACTGTTTAGGTGGGATTAAAAGTGTAAATAAAGCCATGGTCATCAATATGGGTCTCCCCCAGCCCTGAAGATGGTTTCCCATCATTTCCCACTTTCACACCAGGCAAGTGCTGTACCTTAATTGATGATGATGATGTTTGTTGTTTAAAGGGGCCTAACAGCTAGGTAATCAGCCCATAATGGTATGTGGTGTAACAAAATAAAACGATAATTAAATTTCAAAATATATCCACTGGCTAAAATAAAAATGAATGATGATGAAAAAATGACCATGAATGCAAAACAATCAGTGGATCCAATTCACAATGCCTTCTTTTCTGCGATGATGCTTGTTACAAAAAGGAGTCTAAAATTCAGGTCACTGGCACCTCGTAATCACTGGTGAAGCAGAACTATGTTGCCGAGAGGTGAATGGCGTCCAAATGAAGGATAGCAACGGTAAATCTCTCAATTTATTGCAAGTGAATATCCAGTGCATTAGAAACAAGCCGAGAAAGTTGATATGATTTGTGTATCGGAGCATTGGCTTTCTGAAAATCAAGTAGAATATTTTGTGCCCCGTGAATATACTGTTGCAGATATATTTTGTAGGAGTAAAAAGAAAATGGGGGAGCTGGGATCTTGGTTAGAGACTGTTTTAAATTTGTAAAAATTGATTTAAGTCAGTATTGTGTGGAATTAGAGGGAGAATTTAGTTGTGTGAAGCTGGTTGATCAGAATTTGATAATTGTTAGTTTGTATAGATCTCCAAATGCTGATGCTTATGTATTTTTTAAGAATTTTGAATTAGTAATGGAAAAAATTTTGAAGTTTAAGGCCAAAGTTGCTGTTTGTGGGGATTTTAACATAGAGATGGCATATTCAGATGGGCAGATTTCTAGAAATTTTCTGAATTTACTAAGAACTCTCAATTTAACTTGCACAAACAAGCTACCTACATGTAATAGTGCTTGCTTGGATAATATAATTGTAAATTTTTAGAGAGATTTATATAAACTTAGACTTGTTGGTGGGGGTTTTGCAGATCATGACCCCTTGCTAATATTATTATATCTTAACCAGCCTGACATAATTTACAATAACAAACCTGTTCTAATGTGGGTAAAAAGTCAGGGTGATGATTATATTAACATACGGTATTTATTGAAAATCTGAAACAAATTAACTGGGGCTTTGTATTGAATTTCAAATGGGAGAAAATGATATTGAAACTATATTTGGAAACTTCTTAGATAAATTGGTTGAATTGTGGCATTTTGTGTTCACCACTGGTAAAAACTAGCTGAACTGGTATAATGAAGAATTGACACAGTATAGAGAAAGAATGCTTTCGCTGTATACAATTTATAAAAATTCTTGTCAAGGAGGAACCGAGTAGAATGGAGTGTATAAAGCTTATCTTAATTGTAAAAAAGTTATATAAAAGAAAACTTATCCATGCCAAAACTTTAGCTTGTGAAAAATATATTGAGAATGCACCCAACAAATGCAAGGCGGCATGGGATGTTATAGTACAAGAAAATATCCCTACTCCAACTCAAGACACATTTCTCAATCCAGAAGAACTGAATAATTATTTCTTAAACTCTGTAAAAGAAATCTGAGATCAAATTAAGGCAACAGGTACAGCTGCGAGTGTCTCTCTTCACAATCAACACCCCTGCTGAAACACTTTCCATTGGGTTGAAATCACATCTGATGAAGTAACTAAACCAAACCAAACCAAACCCCATGGCACTACAGCCCTTGAAGGGCCTTGGCCTAACAAGCGACCGCTGTTCAGCCCGAAGGCCTGCATATTGTGAGGTGTCATGTGGTCAGTACGACAAATCCTCTTGGCCGTTATTCTTGGCTTTCTAGACCGGGGCCCCCATCTCACTGTCAGATAGTTCCTCAATTCTAATCATGCAGGCTGAGTGGACCTTGAACCAGCCCTCAGGTGCAGGTAAAAATCCCTGACCTGGCTGGGAATCGAACCCGGGGCCTCCGGGTAAGAGGCAGGCACGCTACCCCTACACCATGGGGCCAGCAATGAAGTAATTAAAGTTAGCTTAAAATTATCAAACTCTAAGAATATGGATTGTTATTGGTTATCTAATTACATCATCAAATGACTAATTCATTTGATTTCTGAACCTCTAGCTTTCTAAAGTTATTCCAGTATTTAAAAGTGGGGACAAAGAATTTCTTCAGAACTATCGTGCAGTCTCAATTGTTCCAATAATTTCTAAAATATTTGAATCACATTTGTACAATCAACTTAGCAATTATTTTGAAACTTACAATCTCTGTTCTTGAAATTGTTAATCAGATATTAACAGCTTTTAAAAACAAGCAGGCCATCTCTTGGGTGTTATGTGATCTAAGTAAAGCTTTTGATTGTATTAATCATGAAATTTTACTTGTAAAGATTGAGATGTATGGTGTCGAGTATCCCTCACTGAACATAATTAAGTCATAGTTAAATAACTGATATCAGTTCGTTACAACTGGTGTGCCACAGGGCTCTCTCCTCGGTCCATTTTTATTCATTCTGGCAGTCAATGATTTGGAAAATTCTAAATTCCCATGGAGGGAATTAGATATTTTTCACCAACAGAGCATGTCAAAAACATATCAGATGTAAGGCTTTTCAGGCGCTTGCTCTATTAACCAGCATTTTGTCTTAGGTCTGACACTAGACTCGTCAGAGTGGGATGTGTCAGACCCTACCCACTGACGCTGGGTGTATGCAGGTGAGCTTATCAGAAGCCTATATATGAGGCACAGTCTGATAACTGCATACGGGAGATAAATCTCCACAATGGAATTATTGCCCGCCATTCGGAATTGCTAGGCGGGCAATAATTCCATTGTGGAGATTTATCTCCCGTATGCAGTTATCAGACTGTGCCTCATATATAGGCTTCTGATAAGCTCACCTGCATACACCCAGCGTCAGTGGGTAGGGTCTGACACATCCCACTCTGACGAGTCTAGTGTCAGACCTAAGACGAAATGCTGGTTAATGGAGCAAATGCCTGAAAAGCCTTACATCTGATATGTAGTCAATGATTTACCGCAAAATGTCAAAAGTCAGGCTCTTATATCGTCTGCGGATGATAAAACGTTAATTACAAAACACCAGAGCATCTCAGGTTTGAATCAGATGTTTTGCAACTGCAATGCATTGGTTTTCATCCAATAGGCTGTTGTGCTATCAGGATAAAACTCAATTTCTCATACTAGGATTATCCAAAGATATTGAAAGTCAGTCAGTCAAACTATTGGTATTTCATATTGATGCAAAATTGAACTGGGAAACGCACATCAATCATGTTTGTAAAAAAATATCACAAGTGGCCTATTTGATATGGAAATTGAGGGATTTAGTTAGCAGTGACTACCTAAGGATGGCATATTTTGGTCTCCTCCAGTCACACATTACTTATGGACTGTTATTATGGGGGCATTCTTCTTATGTATATAGTATTCTTCTAATACACAAAAAGGCTGTCTAAACAATGTGTAGGGCTGGTGCAATTGACCATTGTCGACCTCTCTCCATTAAGCTTAAAATACTGACAATTATAAATTTGTATATATATATATCTTTGACATAGGTTAAAAACAACAAAAATTAATTCAGTACTAGGGAAAACATTCACCTTCATGATTATCAGGGCAAATTAGACATTGACATCCCAATTCACAGGCTGTCAAAAACTGCTCACTCACATAAAATCAGTTGTTTAAGATTACCTATTTAATAAATTACCACATTCTGCACGGTCCACTCCTTTAAGTAATTTTAAAAAAAATATATATGATGGGTTAATAGAAAAGCCATTTCATAATACCTCTGAATTCTTAGAAATGCATAATGTTAGTATTAAGTTTTAATAAAAGGTGTATGTTCATTTAGCCTTAGTAATATTAAGTACTAAATTATTATCAGTTGACGAAACCTATTTCATTGTACATGGTCAATGACAAATAAAGATTCTTGATTCCTGATATGGTGTTCTTCCTATGGCAGTACTAATCACAGGTAACATAGACTCATGGTGTTCCTCACATGGTGGTACTAATCACAGGTAATATAGACTCATGCTGTCGCTCACATAGTGGTACTAATCATAGGCAATGTCCTATGGCGTATCACACATTATGGTAATGCCTACAAGCAAAAAACCCACGATGTTCCTCATATAATGGTACTACTCACACGCAATGCACACCAATGCTTTTGCTCACATAGTGATACAAATCACGGGCAACAGCCAAACCTGTGGTGTTTCTTACATAGTACTACTCATAGGCAATGCAGACCCCTTCTGAACACAGTGGAACCGACCAGTGGAATACACATAATGACACTTATCACAAGCAACGCCCAGACTCTAGTGTTCCTCACACAATGGTACTGCTCCTAAATAATGTAGACCCATGGTTTTCCTTGCAAGGTGGTACTAATGGCAAGTAACGTCAACCCATGGTGTTCCGCACATGATGGTACTAATCATAAGTAGTCTCACGGTTCTAATGTCATCATCTGTGGGTCGGCACTTTTAGATGTCTCTTACAACAGCCAGGGGATACTGTGGGTGTAGTCTTTGTCCATGTCCCACATACATAAGGGGTGATAAACAGAGAGATCGCTCTATAATACTGGACCTAACAGTACAACTAGAATCAAGCGAACAGTCCCAAAACGTGTACTCAGAGAAGCAGGCAATTCCAGTTTCCAATTACACAGAGAAATACCATGTACACACCGACACTGTTTACGAGTTGTTAGTGGATACAAGAGGTACCATACCGGGCATGATGACCGAGTTGTGGATGGTTCTATGCTTCTTTTAACCCATTCAAGTTGCCACACTGTTGACCGTGGAATCAGATTTAATGTGCCCGCCTGTAGTGTGAGCGTAACTATCACGTGCATAAAATAAAAACTAATGCACGTAATTCACTCAAATTTCACATTCATGCCATTGAAGGTTATGGCTTACTCATTCGTCATTCATTGAGTGTTGCTGGCTGTGGTACAAATGTTTAATTTGAAATAATTGCAAAAAGAGGAGATCCGTGTACTTACCACAGTTGATGGATGGTTCTTGGTCTGCATCAACCTTTTCACATTCCGCAGCATCAAAGCTGGCCATCTCCACAGCAGTGAGGGGTCTCCCATTAAATATAGTGGGTACAGCATTTCTGTGGAGTTTCCTACGGTACTTATTCCAAAAGTGGTGTGGTTCAAAATGTTTTCCACATAAAAAGCGCAGCTGATGGAGCTTGTCCACTGAGAGCATAAGTAAGTTGCAATTCCCACAATTTTGGACCCATGTTCGGCACCTAAGAAAAGTAAGGACCAGGATATTAAATGTAGTTTTACACACCATTCCACATATTTCTTTTCAATGTAATGCACCAAATATGTTAATGGTAAAATTTAACTATAGGGTGCTCAGCGTGAATTGAGGGGCTCAGAAGTAAATATGTTAAGGGACGTGTAGCATGTTTTGAGAAATGGAGAGAATAAATTTCTGAAAAATCTCATAATTAATTCCTTCAACATACAAGGGCAATAAACACATTTTTACAACACTTTGGGTTTTTAATCACGATGACTATGAAGACGCTCATTCTTCAAAAGGGGCCTAACATCTAGGTCATCGGTTCCTAATGGTACGAAATGAGACGAAATGTAATGACAATTTAAAAGTCTAAAACTCATCCACTGACCAGAATTCAAAACATGATGAAGAATGAATAGATGAATATAATCAGCGGTTCCAACTTGCAATATTGGAAGTTAAAAGTAATTCCAAAATTAATCCACTGAATAATTTTTTTTATAAAAAGACGACAACAAAAAATAATTATGAACTTAAAACAATGAGTGGATCTGACCCACAACGCCTCACCTTCCCGCAAACTATGTTAAATCAATAGTAAATACTGACCAAGGGGCTCCTTCCAAAGCACAATCCTGAATCGATGATGCTTGTCGTCTAAAGGACTCCAAAATCCAGGTCAACAGCCCCTCATGATGATACTTATCACTAGGAAAGTAAGAAGCATGAAGTGGTACTAATCTTGAGTAACATAGACTTACGGTGTTCCACACATTGTGGTGCTACTCACATCAGACCTATGGTGTTTCCAACCTAATGGCACCATTTAGAGGCAACCCGTGGTGTTCCTCACATAGGTGTACCAATCACAGGGACTCGTATTCCCGTGGTGTTCCTCATATACTGGGTACTAATCACAGGCAACGCCCAGACTTGTGGTGTTTCTCACAATGGTACTTGTCACAGGCAACGTAAGTCCATGGTGTTCTTCGTCTGCATCCCCCTCCCACAGGGGGTTGTGTGTTTAGTGTGTGAGGGCTATTTTCTTTTGCTCAAGTTTGCTGACAAGCCAGTTAGGACCCTCCCCTCCACTACCTGGGATGCGCCACGTGGGGGTATAGCAGGGGGAGAGGTGATACTCCCACGTGGCGGATAGGGGGGTCCTAACCAACTTGCCGGCGGACTTGAGGGAAATAAAATACCTCTCGCGGACCAAACACCCTGCGGGTGGGGGACGTACATGTAGAATACACACGCGGTATGCCTGTCGTAAGAGGCGACTACAAGGGGCGACCAAGGGATGATTGAGTTAGAACCGTGAAACTACTCTTGATTCGTACCATCATGCGGGGAACACCGTGGGTTGCATGTACTTGCAAGTAGTATCACTAAATTGGTATGAAATAGGTTTGTGATTAGTTGCAGTAAAAAACCTGGCCTGGTGGATTCCAGTACCCGTGCGTTGTACCCATGTGAGCAACACCGCGGGTCTGGGCGGAGCCTGTGAATTGTACCGCTATATGAGCAACACCGTGGGTCAGCGTTGCCTGTGATTGGTACCCACTATGTGAGGAACACCACGGGAATACCGGCGCCCGTGACTAGTACACCTGGGTGAGGAACCTTACCGGTTTGCGTTGGCTATGAGTGGCGCCATTGTGTGAGAAACACCATAGGTCTGGGTTTCCTGTACGAATTGTAATACTTGTAAGTAGTACCATCTTGTGTGGACCACCGTGAGTCTTCGCTACTTTTGATCAGTACCCCAAAATGACAAAAACCATGGTTCTACTTTACTCGCGACATGTACCATTCTGTGGGGCCTTAGACGTGAATTTAGCACCCCTTCAGACATCAAGCATCATTGTGCTTTATAAATGGTCCCTTGGTCAGTAATACTCTAAATAACTACCTTCTTTTTGAATCTGATCCACTGTTCTTTTTTTTTTTTTTTTTTTGTTTTTGTTTTTTGTAGGGTTCATATTCATCCATTCATTCTTCATGACAATTTTTATTTTATTTTGGTCGGTGGATGAATTTGAATTTTTTGGTATTTCATTTCGTACCATCAGGGGCCGATGACCTCGATGTTGGGCCCCTTTAAACAACAAGCATCATCATCATCATCATCAGTTTACTTGTAATTTACTTCTTGAAATAAAATTGTGCCAGGCGGAGTAGCTTGGTCGGTACAGCGCTGGCCTTCTGAGTCTAATGGGCAAGTTCAGTTCTGGCTCAGTCCGGTGGTTAATGAAAGTGCTCAAATATGTCAGCCTCGTGTTGGAAGATTTACTGGTATGTAAAAGAGCTCCTGTGGAAAAAATCTGGCACCTCGACATCTCCGAAAGCCATAAAAAGTAGTTAGTAGGACGTAAAAAGAATAACATTATCATTAAATAAAATGTTTATAGCTACTTTCTAGTAACTGATATACATCGCATGGAAGTTCTAATACAGCGGAACCAGTACTTTCTTACCTCTCTAGTACTTCATATCCCCACTTCCATTCCTACCACTTTTTTCCACACCTGTGGGGTCGCGCATGTGGATTTGGCCCTGTTTTTACTGCTGGATGCCCTTCTTGATGCCATCCCTACGTGGAGGGATGTAATCACTACTGTGTGTTTCTGTGGTGGTTGGTAGTGTAGTGTGTTGTCTGAATATGAAGAGGAAAGTGTTGGGACAAACACAAATACCCAGTCCCCGGGTCAGAAGAATAAATCAAAGGCGATTAAAATCCCCGACCCGGCTGGGAATCTAACCCAGGACCCTCTGAACCGAAGGCCTCAATGCTGACCATTCGGCCAATGAGTCGGACACCATACCTATCTTTATGTTCTTAAAATTAAACACAGGTATTCCTTCAAGCACTCCTGTAGCGCATCTTCGCAAAGGTGTACTTTCCCTCAAACAGGCCGAGACAGGCTTTAAGAATTTTAAGAGCCAATGTTTTTTTTATAAAGTAAATATCAAATTATTTGACATGCCAAAAGTCATTATTAACCAAAATAAAAATGATGGGAAAAGATTATTTTGAAAGTTCAAAGCTATCGTCTTTGGTCTTACCCGGTGATAATAGCTATTATCCTGCCTCTATGTTAAAAAAAAAGAAAGAAGCAAAAAAAAAAAAAATACATACATACATTATCATTATAGACTGTTATGCCTTTCAGCATTCAGTCTGCAAGCCTCTGTGAATTTACTAAACATCGCTACAATCCTCGATTTGCAACTAGTGTTGTGGCCTCATTTAGTTCTATACCTCTTATCTTTAAATCGTTAGAAACCGAATCTAACCATCATCGTCTTAGTCTCCCTCTACTTCTCTTACCCTCCATAACAGAGTCCATTATTCTCCTAGGTAAACTATCCTCCTCCATTCGCCTCACATGACCCCTCCACCGAAGCCGGTTTATGCGTACAGCTTCATCCATCGAGTTCATTCCTAAATTAGCCTTTTATCTCCTCATTCCGAGTACCCTTCTGCCATTGTTCCCACCTGTTTGTACCAGCAATCATTCTTGCTACATTCATGTCTGTTACTTCTAACTTATGAACAAGATATCCTGAGTCCACCGAGCTTTTGCTCCCATAAAGCAAAGTTGGTCTGAAAACAGACCGATGTAAAGATAGTTTCGTCTGGGAGCTGACTTCATTCTTACAGAATACTGCTGATCGCAACTGCGAGCTCAATGCATTAGCTTTACTACACCTTGATTCAATCTCACTTACTATATTACCATCCTGGGAGAACACACAATCTAAATACTTGAAATTATCGACCTGTTCTAGCTTTGTATCACCAATCTGACATTCAATTCTGTTGAATTTCTTACCTACTGACATCAATTTAGTCTTCGAGAGGCTAATTTTCATACCATACTCATTGCACCTATTTTCAAGTTCCAAGATATTAGACTGCAGGCTTTCAGCACAGTCTGCCATTAAGACCAAGTCGTCAGCATAGGCCAAACTGCTTACTACATTTCCACCTAACTGAATCCCTCCCTGCCATTTTATACCTTTCAGCAGATGATCCATGTAAACTACGAACAGCAAAGGTGAAAGATTACAGCCTTGTCTAACTCCTGGAAGTACCCTGAACCAAGAACTCATTCTACCATCAATTCTCACTGAAGCCCAATTGTCAACATAAACGCCTTTGTTTGATTATAATAATCTACATTTAATTCCATACTCCCCCAGTATGGTGAACATCTTTTCCCTCGGTACCCTGTCATATGCTTTCTCTAGATCTACGAAACATAAACACAACTGCCTATTCCTCTCGTAGCATTTTTCAATTACCTGGCGCATACTGAAAATCTGATCCTGACAGCCTCTCTGTGGTCTGAAAGCACACTGGTTTTGATCCAACTTCCTCTCAACGACTGATCGCATCCTCCCTTCCAAGATGCCAGTGAATACTTTGCCTGGTATACTAATCAATGAGATACCTCGATAGTTGTTGCAAACCTTCCTGTTCCCTTGCTTATAGATAAGTGCAATTACTGCTTTTGTCCAATCTGAAGGTACCTTACCAACACTCCACGCTAATTTTACTACTCTGTGAAGCCATTTCATCCCTGACTTCCCACTATACTTCACCATTTCAGGTCTAATTTCATGTATTCCTGCTGCCTTATGACAATGGAGTTTATTTACTATCCTTTTCACTTCCTCAAGCATAATTTCACCAACATCATTTTCCTCCTCCTCATGAGCTTGGCTGTTTGCAACACCACTAGGATGATTTCCTTTTACATTGAGGAGATGTTCAAAATATTCTCTCCACCTCTCCAGTAATTCCCTGGGATCTATTATGAGTTCACCTGAATTACTCAAAACACTGTTCATTTCCTTTTTCTCTCCCTTCCTAAGATTCTTTATTACTGTCCAGAAAGGTTTCCCTGCTGCTTGACCTAGCCTTTCCAGATTATTACAAAAATCTTCCCATGACTTCTTTTTGGATTCAACAACTATTTGTTTCGCTCTGTTTCTTTCATCTACGTACCAATCCCTGTCTGCCTCGGCCCTTGTTTGGAGCCATTTCTGATAAGCCTTCTTTTTACGTTTACAGGCTACTCTCACTTCATCATTCCACCAAGATGTTCACCTTTTCCCATCTTTACACACAGTTGTTCCTAGGCATTCCCTTGCTGTTTCTAGTACAGCATCCCTGTATGCCACCCATTTGCTTTCTATATCCTGAACCTACTTACTGTCTACTGTTCGAGACTTCTCACTAATCATATTCATGTACTTTTGTCTAATTTCCTCATCCTGGAGATTTTCTACCCTTACTCTTTTGCAGACAGATTTCACTTTCTCTACCCTAGGCCTAGAGGTACTTGGTTCACTACAGATCAGATTGTGGTCTGTATCATCGAAAAATCCACGAAAAACTCGTACATTCCTAACAGATTTCCTGAACTCAAAGTCTGTTAAGATATAGTCTATTATGGATCTGGTACCCCTAGCCTCCCATGTGTAACAGTGAATAGCCTTATGCTTGAAGAATGTATTCGTAACAGCTAAACCCATACTAGCACAGAAGTCCAGCAAACGCTTTCCATTCCCATTAGCTTCCATATCTTCCCCACATTTACCAATCACCCTTTCGTATCCTTCAGTTCTAGTCCGAACTCTCGCATTGAAATCGCCCATTAGCACTATTCTATCCTTGCTGTTGACCCTACCACGATGTCACTCAATTCTTCATAAAACTTGTCAACTTCATCCTCATCTGCACCCTCACATGGTGAATACACGGACACAATTCTTGTCCTAAATCCTCCCACTGACAAATCTAGCCACATCATTCGCTCATTTACGTGCCTAACAGAAACTATGTTGCGTGCAATGGTATTTCTGATAAGGAGCCATACCTCAGACTCTGCCCTTCCCTTTCTAACACTCGTCAAGTACACTTTATAATCTCCTATCTCTTCCTCGTTATCTCCCGTTACCCGAATATCACTTACTCCTAGCACATCCAGATGCATCCTATTTGCTGACTCAGCCAGTTCTACCTTGTTTCTTCCATAAGCCCCATTAATATTGATAGCTTGCCATCGAATTCCATTTCGTTCGCCAAGTTGTTTCCAAGGAGTCCCTCGCCTGTCAAATGGGAGTGGGACTCCATTACTCCCATAGGTCCGAGGCTTGCTTGAAGTGTTCTGAGCTCGGTAAATTCATGGAGCATGATGCTGCCTTACTTGCACATAGTCCAAGTAAGGATCTCTCCTCTAACGGGTTATGGACCACCGGTGAATTGTATAGTCCTAGCTGCCTGAGCACAAGGAGGGCCACGACTCAGAATATGTCCGAGATGCCCACTCCCATTCCATAGCAACTGGTATCCCGACTCTCAGGACCACTTACTAGGCCACTCAGCCGTTGCCCATGGTTCACGAACTAGGACGTGACTACAGACACCCACAAACATGAAAAAAAAAAAAAAACACAAAATGAAGTAATATCTTTATATTTCAAACTAGTGAAAAAATGTCAGTGATTTCCTTAAGGGCCATTTTCTCCAAATGAGTTTAAACTATGGTTTATTTTAAATGAGTTTAAGTCCAAGTTTATACAGGCGTCCGTTTTCCCCATATTCGTTTAAACTTTTTATCAAGTTTAAACTTGGTTCAAAGTTAAACCTTGTGTATTGCAGGTTTAAACTGCTGTATATGTTAAACCTTTGTGATGGAAATAATATCTGTGAAAATACTAGTAAACGGGTTAGTTTTGACTATGAGTATTACAATATTTAGTGGATACTGAACGTAGGCCCACTAAAATCATAATACAGTATTAGCATTAGGAAAATGGAAGAACTTATTGACATTTTTGATGAAATAGAAACTAATGATTATGATCAATCAATCAATCAATCAATCAATCAATCAATCAATCAATCAATCAATCAATCAATCAATACTGATCTGTATTTAGGGCAGTCGCCCAGGTGGCAGATTCCCTATCTGTTGTTTTCCTAGCCTTTTTCTGAATGATTTCAAAGAAATTGGAAATTTATTGAACATCTCCCTTGGTAAGTTATTCCAATCCCTAACTCCCCTTCCTATAAATTAATATTTGCCCCAATTTGTCGTATGTGCAAGTGAGGTTAAGAAGACCTGTTCCAACAAGAGTTGATCATTTTGAAAAAAGGGATGATTTAGAGTTTTTCCATAGATTTAGAATTCATAAGCGAATGGCAAACATTGTCTTGCATCAAATAAAGGATGCAATTAAAACGCCAACTGCATGAAATAATGCTATTTCGCCAGAAGCAATGTTTCTGGTTGCTTTAAGTTATTGTGCTGCAGGCAGTTTTCTAATTAACATCGGTGACCACAGTGGTATTCATGTGTCAACAACAAGCACAATAGTTCAGAAGGTTTCTACAGCCTTACGTTATATCAACACGTGAAGATGTGATTGCTCAACTGTATTGCACTCACAGTCCCCAGGTGGTGTAAATGCAGAAACTTTCAGGAATTGCAAGGGGTTTTTTTTCAATTAATGTGCGAACTGTGTGTGACTCCTGCCTCTTGATTCGAGATATTGTGACTACAGGGCCAGGCTCATCTCGTGATTCATATATTTTTAATTCTTCAAGAATTAAGAGGAGGTTTGAAGATGGGGAATTCGACACAGCTGTTCTAGTTGGAGATAGTCGATATCCAGTCAAAAATTATTTAATAACACCATTGGCAAATACACACACACCAGAGGAGCAACTTTTTCAAGAGGCCATCACAAGGACTCGGAATCCAGTGGAGAGGACCTATGGTGTTTGGAAAAGAAGATTTCCTGTTTTAGCAACTGGAATTAGGCTAAAATGAGCTGTTTTACATAATATAGCTTGCACTGAAAATGAAAATATACCTCCTGTTATTGATGACCAGTTGGATGCCATTAACATAGTGCACAATTTTCCCCATGATGCTGGCAATCACCTAAATGTAGCGGAGAACAATATCAGAAGAACCCATCTTATTCGTCAGTATTTTCATGATTTGTTGGTGAACCAGTGAAGGGAGAGATTAAAGTTATGGTACTGATAACATAAATTAATTAGGTTTCCCAGTCATTCTTGCACATTTGACATTGCTTATTACCCCTTTTGCAGTTGTATTTGTTTTATAAAAAGTTGTGTTATAGGTAAATTTAATTGTTAGCCCCATGACACCAAGAAGATTCCATCATTTTAGGCCTAAAATTGTTTACTCAAACCAATTGATTGTAGATATATACAGTAGAAAAATTACATAAAATACTGTTGGTGGCATGTGATGCATACAAAATAATAATAATAATAATAATAATAATAATAATAATAATAATAATAATAATAATAATAATAATAATAATAATAATAATAATACAGTTTACTGATAATACTGCACTTTTCTCCCATAATTTGATAACAGAGGAATGTGAAAAATCAATTGAAATACAAACATCTTGAAATTTAATTATTAATACAAATTCAAGAAATATATATACATTTTGCACGTTTTTAATCCTTTCATAAGTAGGTACACTCCTTATACTTACATCAATCACTCCCTTCACATACCAATAATTATTCAACAGAATATGTACACACTGTGGCCAGCTGTGCAATGCAAGTATATACATTTTACATACTTCTGAGCTTTTTATAAGTAGTTACAGCCCTAGTACTTTCAACTTCATTGACTCTCTTCACATCATTATACATACATCTTCATTACAGACCGTTATGCCTTTCAGCATTCAGTCTGAAAGCCTCTGAATTTACTACCAGCCTCCCAAATCCTCTATTTGTAACTAGTTCTGTGGCCTTGTTTACCCCTATAACTCTTCAGAAACTAAGTCAAACCATCATCGTATTGGTCTCCCTCTACTTCTCTTACCCTCCATAACAGAGTCCATTGTTCTCCTAGGTAACCTATCCTCGTCCTATTGCCTCACGACCCCACCACCGAAGCTGATTTATGCATACAGCTTCATCTATAGAGTTAATTTCTGAATTATACTTTATCTCCTCATTCCTAGTACCCTCCTGTCATTGTTCACACATATTTTTACCAGCAATCATTCTTGCTACTTTCATGTCAATTACTTCTAACTTATGAATAAGATATCCTGAGTCCACCAATTTCACTCCCACAAAGCTAAGTTGGTCTGAAAACAGACCGGTGTAAATAAATATAGTTCTGTCCAAGACCTGACTTCCTTTTTACAGAATATTAATTTAGTTGCATAGTCGAAGATCAAATAAGTTAATTATACTCCAACAAAATCATACCAAAAGCAGCAGATTTTGTTTTCCATGACAAAGCTGTTTCTGTCAAAAGAAACTTCCCCACTATGGTGAACAAATTCTTCCTCTGTACCTACTTTGTCATACACTTTCTGTAGATCTATGAAACATAACTGTCTATTCCTCTTGTAGCATTTTTTCAGTTACTTGGTGCATACTGAAAACCTGATTCTGACAGCCTATGTTGTCTGAAACCACACTGATGTTCATCCAACTTACGCTAATCGCACCCTCCCTTGTAAGATGCCAGTGAACACCTTGCCTGATATACCGAGGAATGAAATATCTCGATATTTACAGTAATGTAAACAATACAACTATGTACAAACTTTACACTGTGGCCAGCAGTGCAGTCCACCCCTAGAAATAAACCACCTACTGTTATACATCAAATATTACATACTTCTAAGCCTTTTGCCTTCCTGCTCATGAAGTAACTTCTGTGCGACAGCAAATGTGTAAGCTACGCAAGTAATAACATCTTTGAGTGCAATAAAGAAATAGGCTTCTACTGCAAACCTGATGTGCAAGTTTTACATTCTGCTTTTCAATACTAGATGGAGAAAGAGACTTCAATAATGAATTGTATTTTTCCTTTCCATGAAGTATTTTTAAACTCTGCATGGATGCTATTCATCCTCCTATCTCACTACTGGAAGTTGGAAATTCAGTGACTTTTTTTTTTTTCTGACTAAACCAGTTATTATGGATGCATTTCAGAATGTGTACACTATCGAACACAAAATACAGTGGCCTGCAGTAGGATGGGTTCATCATACTTGTTTTCAGTTGTTCTGGAGGATTATTAAAATGTGAAACTGCTTTCTTATACATGGCATTGTTATCTGATACAGTGCCAACAACTTTAAACCCTATTGCTCCCAGTTTCAAAGTTATATATTTGAGAAAAAGAATAGAAAATATGCATGGACACTTAAGGCCTACAACTGGCATGATGTGAGCTACATGAATATGTGTTTCTAGACTCCAAAACCATAAATACAGGTTCACTAGATGCAAACTGAGTACCTTCTTGTAACTCACCTACAATGTTTTCACCCTTAAAATCAAGCTATGGTTTAATGTGAATTTCATCCATTATGACAAAAGCTCTTATCTTGTTTATTAATAAGTAACTCAACTTTTTGAGTTAGGTATCGTAGAAAATGAACAAAGTCCTGTTCTATTACAGGAGTAGTGGAAAGGTTGCTACAGATTATAGATAAAGTAACAGAACAAGGCATAGTCATAACAACACTACTTCTTAAAACCTGCACCACAGTGTGGAGAGATGGAATGAACGAGAGACCAGAAAACAATGTTTCACAAGAATATTGTGCCCCTGTCTTGTTGTTACAGTTCAACAGTGGAACCTGTTCTTTTAGGAATGCAATATTGCAATGGTTTTTTTTTTTTTTTTTTTGCAGGGTAAACTGGCAGATAAAACATCTAAAATAACAAAAATAACAACTATAACATGTTCTTCACAGCTGCTAAATTTCAAAAGGATATTACTAAGTATTAAACCTAAGTAGTTTTACTTACTGTTACTGGAAATTTAATTTCCCTTACTTTATTCACTTGCAGATAACTTATATCAACTGATAATCTTAAAATTTCATCAATAATAACAACATTGCACATGACCTTACTATATGGCACTGCTTGTACAACTCCTTTTATTTAATTAATTTATTTTATTCTTTAATTCTTTTATTTATTTAATTCTTCAAGTGAACACAAAGGGATTCTCTTAAGTAAGAACTTACACTTGTAAACTAACCATTATAGTTGCATTAAGATATTCATTCTCCGAACAATGTCTGTGATCTTTAGGATGTTCTCCACCTTGAAAATGTAGCTTGGAAACCTGTAAACAAAATGTCAGTCATGTCATAATAGTTACAAGTACTAAATACCATATAAAAGTAAGCCTACTGTACTATATTCAACAGTTATTAAGCGTCGATATAGGTTATGTTCATTGAAAATGTTATTACATGGTTACAAAAGCAACACAATATAATAAAACAAATATACATACTATTTATAATAAAAACTTACCACTTGAGTGATCAGAAGGTACGAAATTTTCTCAATGAATTGTCCTAATCCATTTCTGTCTGAAGTTTTCACCTAGAGGAAAATGGAAAATATTGACTTTCGGACCAAGTATTTCCTTTTACAGGCTGGCACACAGCATTTCCGTGGCATATTTAAGTGTCAATATATAAGTACATATGAAGAGAGATATCTCCATTCACATTCATTAAAAACAAAATAAACTTCTTCCCAGACTAGAATGCGATTGACAGGATACAACCAAAATCGTTTTTCGTACTTCACTCGGCCACCAGATTACTCGGACTCCTGTTGATACCATTATCTATCTAATGCTCAGAGCAAAGGCCTTCTAGTTTTCCCATTGAATTTCTTCTTTATTCACTACGTGCGAACCAACGAGCTAGAAAGAGGACTATAGAGTGGCTGTTGGACCGCCATATTTGAATCTACTTGAAAGCCACGTCCACCATATTGTAAGGGATCAAATCGAGTGGGCGTGTGATGAAGCAAGTACAGAAGCTGCGGGAATAAATACAGTTTCACAGTTTTCTTTATTAGAGAAGCACTCAAAGATGCATAATGCCTGTTTAAAAGGACATTAAAAATAGAAGGTACAGACTACATACTTACATTTTTTTTTGCTATTGGCTTTACGACGCATCGACACAGATAAGTCTTATGGCGACGATGGGGCAGGAAAGGGCTACGAATAGGAAGGAATCGGCCGTGGCCGTAATTAAGGTACAGCCGCAGCATTTGCCTGGTGTGAAAATGGGAAACCACAGGAAACCATCTTCAGGGCTGCCGATAGTGGAGTTCTAACCCACTATCACCCGAATACTGGATACTGGCCGCACTTAAGCGACTGCAGCTATCGAGCTCCGTCTTACATATTGTATAAAGAAAGAAAATTAGTACATTTCGGTACGGTAGCCCTAATTACAAAACATGTCACAATAGTACATTGCCATTAAACAAATTTAGACCTACATACAGGGAATGAAAATATAGAACAGAAAACCTTGAACAAAGTAATATAACAACATCGAGAAATAATTCATATAACTTTAATGAATATGAAAACCTGCAACCTGTTTTCCAGTCATTGACCGGGTCAGGAATGTAATGAATGAACCAGATGTAGGCAGTTAGTGCGATGGGATCGCCACTCCCAAAGTGATTTACTAATGACTGATGGATGCTATGAAATGAGAATGGAGAGTGTTGCTGGAATGAAAGATGACAGGGAAAAGCGGAGTACCCGGAGAAAAACCTGTCCCGCCTCCGCTTTGTCCAGTACAAATCTCATATGGTGTGACCGGGATTTGAACCACGGTATCCGGCGGTGAGAGGCCGACGCGCTGCCGTCTGAGCCACGGAGGCTGCTATAACTTTAATAATAATAATAATAATAATAATAATAATAATAATAATAATAATAATAATAATAATAATAATAATAATAAATCCTGGTTTTTTGCCAGTTACCTGGATTTGGCATTTGTATGGATTTAGCCTAATTCTACGACCGGATACCCTTCCGGACGACGACGCCAACCCTAGGTGGAGTGATGTATTTACTATTACGTGTTTCTGTGGTGGTTTGTAGTATGTTCTGTTGTGTGCAGATGAAGAAGGTTTTCCAGTCGCCGATCCAGAGGAATTAACTGTCAACTACCCGGTAAAAATCCTCAACTCGGTCGAATCCGGGACCCTCTGAACCAAAGGACGGCACGCTGATCATTCAGCCAAGGAGCCGGACACAAAGCAACTTGGCAGGTTCGAGCCTAGCTCAATACGATGGTATCTGACGGTGCTCAAATCCCTCAGCCTTGTGTCAGTAGATTTACTGGCACGCAAAAGAACTCCTGCGGGACTACATTCAGGCAACTCGGCTTATCAGAAAAAGTAGTTAGTAGGACGTAAAACTAATAATAATTTACGAAAAATAAGTATTTGTTCACATTACTTCTTTTTCAAAATGCTGGGGAAATGTGCTCTGTAGGATACAATGTAATAATAAATAGTGTTATTAGTTTTTCGTCCTACCAACTACTTAGTACGGTTTTCGGAGACGTTGAAGTGGCGGACATATGTCCCGCCGGAGTTCCCTTACGTGCTAGTAAATCTACTGATAGAAGGGTGACGTATCTGAGCACCTTCAAATACCAAATATGCCAACTTAGCTCAGAAATCCAGCGCTCTACCGTCTGAGTCACTCAGCCAGGCAGGATACAGTTTATCATGTCTGACTGTCTGGTCAGTTCCTACAAGAAAATAAAAGTAGGCCTACCCTACACGTGCTGGATTGTGCTACACAGGCAACGTAATTCTGCTAATCGCCGTTAATGTGAACCAGATGTAGGCAGTGTACTTTAGTTTTTAAAAAAAATCTTATTTGAAATATGATTACATTCGTCGTGTTTTTCCTACAATTTATGCATTAGCTTGCCACACACGTAGAGAGCATAATTTATTCGATCTAATCTATTAAAAGTAACGCATTGTAAGCGGAAGAAAGGCGCTTAAACTATGGAGTCGCTATTTCGTCTTGGCACCACCCAGAGCGCTGTAGCAGCCATGTTAGCCACTCTATAGTCCTCTTTCTAGCTCGTTGGTGCGAACGCATTCAATCTCTACAAAGAGCTTGTCATGTCTTGTCTTGTCTTGTCTTGTCTACCTTATTTAATGGGATTTGCTTGAGAGCGGTATACCCAGCCACGTAACAGAACAAAGAAACCAAAGTATGGAGGAGGTGGACACATAAAGTCAAAAGTGTAAAAAAGGTGGGAAATTAAGGAATGAAACAACATGACTACACAGGAAAACACAAGGACACAAAGGGACTAATCTTCACGCCAAAGCGACCGATACTTGGCGACTTTCTACTAATCACAAACAGACCGGGTCAACACCGAGGGGAGAAAGAAAGGTATCGAAACTACTAGACCGGTTGGGAGAGAGAAAAGAAATGTATAAGGTAACTACGGTTAGATATCGAAAATCGAACACGTCTATATTGTGGTACCGCGAAATTGGGAATGATATTGTAAGAGGTAGATAGACAACCATTATCAGAGGGAATACGTGTTATTTGGTTACATTACTACCGGCATTCCTGGTAGACCTATTCTGTGAAACAAACGAAGATGCGAGGTTGCGTAAAAGAGCCACAACTTCCTCCTGTAGAGTAAGAAGCCTTTTTGACCATGTGGCATCATGCTCAGCTGCCTTAGCATACGCCCCAAGTTTATCGGAAATAGCTGGAATGAATTTCGAAACCGGGTTCGAAGCCCTGGATGTTTCTGGCTGTACGGTCGCAGGTATCCCTGGACATCATACCCTGGTGACCTATCCGGACTCGGAGTGGGGGATGAGACAACCGCCGTAAATTTACGTTTTCTGGGCTGCTGATTCTGTAGAACCGGCGCAGATTTCTGGAGTGGAGGAAAGTGTTGTAGGGTCAAAAGGGGGCTGAATCTATTGGACACTGGGGTAAAAAAGGACTCGGAGGATAAAGGAGAAACTTCCAAAGCCTGTTGTTTTTTCATAGCCTGTTGTCGTTTATGTTCTGGGCATTGTAGGGATCCCACGGAATGCTCCCCGGAACAATTTAGACAAAGTCTGGTAGGATTCTTACATACTGTAGTTTCATGATCTTGTGCGCAATTGGCACATCGAGGGAGTTGAGCCCTACAGTTTTTTCTGGTATGGCCATATCGCTGGCATCGCCGACAGATAGTCGGTTGAAAGACAAACCGGTCGACCTGGGTTCGAACCCGATAAATGGAGACGAAGGCAGGTAAAGTCTGGCTACGAAATGTGAGTTTAATGGTGCCAGTTGGAATATAACTGACCCGGCCATCCTGAACGGAGCGGCGGTTCATTCTCTGAGCTCCAACGATAGGGGCGGTCGATTCAGCAACCTGACAAATTTCCTCTACGGACAAATCTTTATCAACCCCTCGAATAACTCCGATCTTATATAGTGACGTGGAAGGAATAAAAGCTTTAAGATTTTTTTTCCTTTAAGATAGGATTGGTGAGAAAGTTATTAGCTTTTGTGCTTGTCTGAAACTCAATTTGAATCCTATGGCGACCTCGGCGAGCAATTTGAGTAACACCTGAAAATTTACGGTCATAAAAAAGTTTTCCCAAAGCCATGGGATGTATACTGCCCAAGTTCTTACTTACATCAATGGCCTCCACAAATACTAGATAGGGGCCTTTATAGGTATCATCGTATGTCTGCGTTTCAGGTTTAAGAGCATACACATCAACCTTAGTAGAGGAAGCACGGTTACGATCCGATGGGGGTGGGTCATTTAACACAAGTGTATTGTCCATAGAGTACTCACGAGTATCAACTTCTACAGACTCCTCCTCCATACGCTGACCCCCACTCGACTCCGCCATGATGTGGGGAGTGAGTTAGAATTTAAGACATAGAATACAAAACCTCGTACCGCTCCCAAGGAAGCTAAGTAAGACGAAACCCTGAACACCCGAACCTACTTGCACCACACGGAGTAATATACTAGCACCGATAGTCACACGTCCACTCTCCAACGCGCACCACAGGCCCTGTACAAAGTAGAGGTGGGGACGGAGCGAGTAATACCGATGAGTAATCCGGTTGTAGCGGTAGAGCGCACCACCGATCCCCTCCGCTTACAACTGCAAGTACTCGCGGAGGACCAGAGTACAGTGTAGCGCACGACACTTGTTTAACAAGGGGAGACCATGACGTTCGGATCACGGATCATCTTCAAATTTTGTACACTTTTAGTAGTCTGTTAGGGCAAGATAATGTACAAATAGTAAAGCTCACTATTAAGGTGTTTTCAAGAAAATCGCAAGATAATTTTTGCGTCGAATGTGTACCGGTGCGTTGCGGTCACGAGCACGAGTTGGCGACGGTCGAGTGGTTACCGTTCAAGCTGCGTAATCGCTGGATCACTGGATCGAGTCTCGCTTTTCACTTTTTGTTTTTACACCACTGGTCATATTCTTTCGTATATATTGCAGGTCAGAGCGTCCAGGTGCAAAGCAGTTTCGGGTACCTTGCTCGATTTCACTGTCAGGTATGAGGGATTTCACAAATTACGACAGGCATACATTTTCAGGAATACTTTATGCATTGGACCGTTTACTTGTTGATAATTATAAATGATACTTTTTTTTCTTTTTGTAGTCCACCTCTGTCGTGGAATGGTTAGTGTGATTGGCTGCCACTCCCAGATGCCCAGATTTGATTCCCGGCTCTGCCACGAAATTTGAGAAGTGGGACAAGGGCAGGAACGGGGTCCACTCAGCCTCGGGAGGTCAACTGAGTAGATGGAGGTTCGATTCCCTTCTCAGCCATCCTCGAAGTGGTTTTCCGTAGATTCCCATTTCTTTCTCCTCCAGGATGTAGGCCCCTACCTAATGTAAGGCCACGGCCCTTCCTTCCCTCTTCCTTGCCTATCCCTTCCAATCTTCCCATCTGTCCACAAGGCTCCTGTTCAGCATAGCAGGCGAGTCGCTGAGTCCGAGGGAAAAACCGACCCTGGAGGGTAAACAGATTAAGAAAGAAAGAAAGAAAGAAAGAAAGAAAGAAAGAATATTTTTGTAATGTTAAACATTAGTATAGAGCCAAATAACATTGGAAATCCAATAAAAGTTAATGTAAATATACCTTTTCTTCAGTATATTGCCTTTGAATTGTAATGTATATGAAATAATTTGACCGGTGTTGAAAAACAAGAGGACAAGCGAGACTCGATCCAGCGAGCCAGCGATTACGGAGCTTGAACGCTAACCACTCGATCACCACTGCTTCGCGCTGATGATCGCAACGCACCGGTACATATTCGACGCGAAAACTTCTCTTGAGATTTTCTCGAGAACGCCTTAGAAGTACACCTTACTTCTTGCACATTATCTTGTCCTAATGGACTACTCAATGTGTACAAAGTTTGAAGATACTCCGTGATCCGAACGTCGTGGCCACCCCTTGTAAGAGTATTATACCTGTATTCAGTCTGTGTTTCTTAATTTGCGTCTGTATTTCCTCCGCTTGTTGTGTTTTGTAGGCAATGCAAAGCATAGTAGATAATAATTGTGGCATTAGTTTGATATTTAATCCCATTTTGAGATGCTATTCATGTTTTAGAAAATTTAAGGAATTGCATAAAATTTTACAGATATTTGTACCACAAATGCCACGAAAACCGTCTGATGCATGACAGTTCTTTGAAATTACTGGTGATAAAAATAAGCAAAATGCAAATTTTGCGGCCGCATTTACGCGATGGGTGGTGGCGTATCAAATTTGTGGGATTATATCAAGAGGCATCACAAGCATGAAATGAGCAGGTCGGCTTCTCCAGCAGAAAGCAACATTGCTGTATT
Organism: Anabrus simplex; assembly: GCF_040414725.1. Lineage (NCBI taxonomy): Eukaryota > Metazoa > Arthropoda > Insecta > Orthoptera > Tettigoniidae > Anabrus > Anabrus simplex. Next base: position 131,073,584 of record NC_090274.1, read on the forward strand.
TAGCAAAATGGTTATGTTGTGAGAAAAGGGCATTGAATTTACGTTGCCATACCAATAACGTATTTAAACGTGCCGCCACATTACATTCACTCGGTAGTTTACTCGGTACTACCGGGTGATGACGTCACAACAACTGCTCCGCTCCGTCCCCACCACTACTACAAAGAGCTGATATTAAAACAAGGATTGTTGTTGTTGTTTCATGTGTGTTATTAAAACAAGGATGGCAGTCATTGGATTACTTGGCTCTGATTGGCTAATTCCAATCGATCATGCTTTCGAGTATTCTTTCAATGCAGCCAACATTAGCGCAGACTTGAGCTTTGAGAGGTGGCGTTAGTTTCAACCGGCGAGCTGTCATTTAAACTAAACGAGTGTCAGAAATTGATGGAGAAAATGGATGCAGGTTTAAACTAGATACTGAAGTTAAGCAGGTTTAATTTGTACCAGGTTTAACTCGATTTGGGGAAAAGGCCCTAAGAATAGCGTTCTGTAATGTAACTATGATTTGTAATGTTGTAATAGAGCAAAATATTAATAATGTTATTGTTTTTTACATCCCACTAACCACTTTTTCATGGTTTTTGGAGACACAGAGGTGCCGGAATTCAGTCCCGCAGAAGTTCATTTACGTGCCAGTAAATCTACCAACATGCGGCTGTCATATTTGAGCACCTTTAAATTCCACTGGCCTGAGGCAGGATCGAACCTGCCAAGTTGGGCTCAGAAGGCCAGCGCCTCAACCATCTGAGTCACTCAGCCCGGCGAGTAAAATATTGATCAGGAAACTAAATTGGTGCAATTACTTTTTTCTTGTACTCTTTCCATCACCCCTCACATTTCACATGATTGCTACAAGGCTATAAAAGTAACTAGATCAGAACACACGCTATGGAGGGAAATAAATCAAACTCTTACAAAATAATGCCACCGTTAGTTATAGTACCTAATGGAAAATTCCAGGCTTTATTCTAATAAATGCATGTTGGACTTGAGAAACAACAACATTCTCATTTTGCTGGGAGACAGCCTTGGAAAAGAGCTGCTCGGCCACCTGAGCTACCTGAGAGGAGTGGGTAATTGTGCCTGTTCATGAACCACCACTCGATATGATCATCCCTCAGACTAATGCAGTGTTCATCCAAGAACCACTGTAGCTGAATCAATGCTCTGCTTTTGCATGTGTCTGAAAATAATGGAACAGAACAGAGTAAGGCAGTGGTCTAATGTTGTACAAGTTTACTGAATAATTACATTACATTAAAAGTATCAATTTAAAAATATTTTAAAGCTTTACTTCTTTATTACCATTTCTCAGAGAATAGTTAAATAATGACTTGTAAGAATGAACATAGAAATTGATAATTTTTAATGTGCCTTCGTTATAACTAAATTATAAGTGTAAAACTTAAACTAAAAAAAAAAAGATTATGTACTCACGTTTCCCTGTTTTTCTTGCAGTTTTAAAAACTTTACAAACAATTTCCATATTGAAGGCCCCCTTGTTTCTTCTTCATCTTCTTCTTCTTCTGCGCTGTTTTTTTGAAGGCTGTCAGGCTGAGCAACGTCTTCTAGAGCTCATTTCATCAGAAATGTTTTCACCAAAATCTTGGCTCTTTCTGCATTAACGAATTTTCGGAAAGGCATCATTTTGAAGCGGGAGTCAAGTAGTGTACATAGGGATAGTGTGCCACTACACTCGATCAACCTAAACTTTTCCACTTTGTTGGTTTCTTCAGTAAGAACTTTAACTACAGGATGTACTATTTGTAACTTCCAATCTGCCAAAAATCACTTAAGTACATCCAACAAGCCACCAACCATTATTATTAAGCACGAAGTTGGTGAGAAACTCTGGGAGCTCACGGTATTAGTCATCTCTGCGATGAGCTCTAGAAGGATGCAAATACCCGTAACAAACTGCCACTCACTACCACGTAGAACAGGAAGATTAGCATCAGTGTGGGCAATAGCAGAATTTCTAATTTCACAATTCTCTACACCATTTCCAAAACAGAATTCCATCTTGTAAGGACCGAGTTCTTAAGTTTGAGAGGCCTTCCTTCCTTCTTCCGAAATTCACACGGCTTATTCCATGACTTAGTTGAGCTTCTGAAGTGGTTGACTATTGTTTTCATCTTGTGTAATAAGGTAGCTTGTCTATTAAGGAAGCGGCCTGTGTGACGAGTCCTTTCTGCACAATCAAATGCAGTTTGTGAGCTGCACAACCATTGTGTTTAAATTATAACGATATTTGGGGTGTTATCAGACACTGAAAATGATTCCCCAGTACTCGGTAATGTGTGGCTGTCTTCCATTAGACAGCAGTCTAATAACCAATTTACAAATTTGCCATGAATAATGAAATGTATATCTCTTAATAATTGTGTGGCCTGTAGTTCTAGAGGTCCAGCAGTCAGTTAGCTAATGACGTCATCATTTTAATTCTATATTCCTCATGAGAGCGGCTGATATTTGCTTCCCAGTAGGTAACACATATGCCGAGTTCAACGACTTAACAAATTTGCCATGAATAATGAAATGTATAGGTATCTCTTAATAATTGTGTGGCCTGTAGCTCTAGAGGTCCAGCAGTCAGTTAGCTAATGATGTCATCATTTTAATTCTATATTCCTCATGAGCGTAGATGATATTTGCTTCCCAGTAGGTAACACATATGCCGAGTTCAACGACTCAACAAATTGTCTGAACCCTTCATCTTCTACCAGAGTAAAAGGTTGATAATCCTTAAGAACATCTGAAGGAGTTTTTCGCCAATGTATTTGTTATCCCTTCCTGCCATTTTTTTAAGGAATACAATCTAGGATTGCTGTATGATACATTTGCGGAGGCTGTACATGGTTTTGTACTTGATCCTATTGAAATTTCATTGGTGGCGGAAGATGGAAACGGCATTCATATCACTCTCTGAGCCTACTGAAAAGGTTCTGCTTGTTGTGGGCTGAGATGTATTTACAATAATTTTTACTGTTGGGTGATTTCTGAGTACAGATTTTCTCAAGTTAGCTGTCGAAGTTTTATAACTTACAGTATTTTTACAAATATTACACTTCGCATTCAACTTGCTGAAAATGTTCCCACACTACACTTTTCTTTGCACGAGTTGGTTTTGACAGCGACATCGTTAAATTCCCTTATCACTGACAAGAGCAACAGACATACGGTACACTATTCAAAAAACACTCGGACACTGAATGAGTGACTTGAGACTCATGACCAGTGAAGCTATTACCTTTCTCGCTGTGGCTGATGGCTAAACAACTTGGTAAAAATACTTAATTGCCTCGTTGTTACTTAAGAGAGGTAACATCACCTGCGGGCGTACAAGCGAGAGAAACACAGTCACGTGTGAGCTAGCGATGTCACTATGTTTTCCAAAAGGCCGGTCTCCACTGATTAACATTTAACAACAACATGTTAAATGTTAAAAGTGTTAAATGTTAACTGGTGACACCATCAGCATGTTAAATGTTAAATGTCAAAAACTGTTTCATTTAACATTGTGTCCACACTTAATAAACATGTTAAATTTGACATCCTTTGTTTATATACAGGTAGTTCATCATATCAATTTATGGTAATACATTTAGATGGTGTCTAGTATTTTTAAATAAGGACAATGGACTCAGATGAAGAGGAATTGGCCTTTGTTATTGCCACTGTTGCTTCTTGTTATGATTTAGAAATGCAGTTTTATTAGGCACATTTTCTCCCCTCACTCTGCTCATTGCTTCAAAAGCAAACCACTTTGAAGTATAAACTTCGTCCGCTCCCGACTACCGAATTTACTGAACTTTCAGCAATTCTCGACTGTACTGAGAGCGGAGGGACGCTAGTTTTTTTTTTTTTTTCGATTTACTCGCGGGAACAATTATAGATATTTTCGAGTTCCTGGAAACTGTCGGCTTTCTTCGCTTTATATCTGTATTCCTCTGATGAGACATCCCACAAATAAGGCCTTTCTATTATATCATTAATTAAGTCCAGAGTAATCTCCTTGCTCTACTCCATTTCTGACTATACATTTTAGTATAGTGCAGAGAGAACGACACACGTGCGTGTACTGTATTTGTAGCTTATAACAAAGAGGAGTGTTGCGGAGTGTTGTAATTATAATCCTACTACATGAGGAGCACGTCGTTTGCGTCGTTTAGGTTATGTGTTGGCATGGAAACATGATGGAAGTTGCCGAAGCTGTGCCGACATCGCACGAACAACGAATTGACTTGACATGTTTTCCACTTGGAGCGGAAAACACGCCAACATGTTAAATGTGTTAACTCAACATTCTGAGTTAACATGCAAAGTCAATTGGAAGACACAATCACAATATACATGTCAACTGTAACATGTTAAATTTAACATGTTGGTGTTAAATGTTAAACAGTGGAGACCGGCCTAAACAGGAACAAAAGAGTTGGATCAAGATTGAATGTGCAGCACGGCAGTGTCATCAAGGTCTTCAAAAGGCTTGCGGGGAATCTGCATTGCCTTACAGAACAGTGCCACGTTCAACGATGGTCGATGGCAAAACTTTTCATAATATCGATATATCGGACTTTCGATATATCGGTATTAAAATATCGATGCCATTGATATATCGGCCTTCAAAATATCGATATATCGCCGATATATCGGTTTTAAAATATTAGTGCTATTATCCATTATTGTAAGACTGAAGACTCTTCAATGAAATAAACGGGTAATAGAAAACTAACGGCTCTTTAAAAAATAGGCCTACTTTTTGCTTAATAGGTCTAAAATACATTAATTATTTATAAAACACTGTAATCTCGTAAATGGTTAAAAATGAAATCCAAGTTGCCTAGCTACAATGAAGGGCCAAAGTGTTCAGTAAAATAATCTGAAAATTTCTTAATGTCTCCTAACGATTGCCGGATAGATGGCTGGATAGCTGTAGACGTAGTCGGGACGAGAACTCAGCGTTGGTTACCGATGTTGTGGATGCAGTGAACCCTCCAGTAGCAGTTTCCAGTGATGATACAGACGCAGACGCTGCTAAGGATGTTGTAGGAGGGGTTTCAGCCCTACCAGATTTTAAAGAACGATTTACTGCTCCGTACCACTGACTTAGGCATTTAGTTCATGCTTGAAGTTCCTTTAACAGGTGACGCATATAGTATTTCGTGTTTTGATGTATTTATCTTCAAACGAAGCTTCATATTGCCGGAACGTTTCAAAATTTCGGCACACGTATTACACTTCACTTCGTTTGATTAATTTTTGTGAAATATCTCCACACATCACTTTTATTTGGAGCCATTTATGAAACTACTTGTTGAAAACTATATACAGTACCACTAAAATGTGTAAACGTATGAATCAGTTAAAGCAACACTGTGAAGTACGAACAACAATATTCCTGTACCTCACCGACAACAATGGCTGGGCATGCTGCGGCTAGCGGCTTAACTGACTTACAAGATATTATCACTGTATTTACCGAAGTGAATTGAGAAATCAAAATTCAAATTTCGTAACTGTAGCATATAAATATCAGCAAATATTGAAAGGGCCTGAAAAACAATCACATCGTAGCCAAAAGTATTAAATTAGACAGAAATATCGATATATTGGGCACAAAATATCGATATCGACAATATATCGGACCTCAAAATATCGATGTCGATATATCTACAGTACGGCCAAAACCGACTACAATATATCAGACCTTAATGTTACTATCGATTGGGAGGAAAATGGCGACTTCGTGGGCGAGCTTTTGAGACATGTGGTTGCTTCATATCTGTGTTTACATTCTGTTAAAGTGTGTTATTTTGATCGAGTTATTGAAGTATAAAGTACATGTTTGGTAAAATAGTAATCTATAACGATTTATCAGTATGGTGTTTTGTTAGAAGTTTATTTGATGGTATTTTTAATGTATAATAGTGTTTATATTGCCGTGCTGTAACATAGCACAAAATGGGTCGTTCCTGCTGCGTTCGTGGTTGTAGATCTAATTATACCGTTGCTGAAGCTTTTAAATTCCCTGAAGATAGATCTCTACAGGAGAAATGGATAAGGAATATTCACCGGGAAAATTTGGAAATCAAAGACCAAACTATCGTAGGCTATGTTTGTAACCAAAATTTGTGGTTAGGGAAGATCTCTTTCCAACCGATAATGGTGAGCCTATTCGTTTATGTTTTCTTATTCAGTTGGAGTAATTTCATGTAAGTTGACGATAAGTATTAGTTTCTATGTAGAATATAAGTGTTTGAGTGTATTTATATGGGTCAGTGGTCACTAAGATCTGTAATTATACGCCGTCATGTGAGAATATGTTTGTTTTGATCGTGTTGTGAACCGGATTTAAATCGAACTACGGCAATGCCTCTCATACATCTATTCTTAAGTTCGCTAAGGAATGAAACATTAAGAGAGAAGTGGATCAGGAACATACATCGTGAATATTTCTACAAAACAGTAGTGTGCATATGTCATCTGACAGTAAGTCTGAGATTATGGAAAACTATTTTTCTAATTCTAAATGGTGGGCCTATTCGTATTCCTCTACAACAAAATAAATAAATAAATAAATAAATAAATAAATAAATAAATAAATAAATAAATAAATAAATAAATAAATAAATAAATAAATAAATAAATAAATAAATAAATAAATAAATTCATTTAGATAGTGATAATTGATATGGTGTCTATGTGCTTCAAAGTGTCGTGTGATTTAGATGCAATTGTATTTTGAAAGAATCTGTGCTTGCCTGCGGGAACATTTGGCTAGATCTTAGTGTATAACAAAACTTATAGTGTGACAGATGGAGCAATCTGTACACTGTTACACAGAAGAAATAGTGACTTGCAGGGATGGTGGTGGTGGTGATTATTGTTTTAAGAGGAAGTACAACTAGGCAACCATCCTCTAATAACACTAATCACAGAGAAAGAATGGAAGGGGTCCGACACTTCGAAAAATGAAGGTATCGGCCGAAGGGGCACGAAGGGCATGAAAATGAAAGACTCTCTAGGAATCCATACGTAATACCGTTGGAGTCTGAAAAGAACAAGTGTTGACCAATGGAGGTCGGGTAGGATAAATGAAAGTGAGGAGCCTGGCACAAGTAAGTGGAAGCAATGCCAGGACTCAGCTGAGGGCCCCGTGGTCGCCAACCCACACTCCAAAGTTCAGAGCCCCTGGGGCCCCTTTTAGTCGCCTCTTACAACAGGCAGGGGATACCGTGGGTCTTATTCTACCGCCCCCACCCACAGGGGGACTTGCAGGGATTAGCTTTGTTTGTAACTCAGGGGTTTTATTGTACCAATACCTTCCGATTCATGCTGTGGATATCTGCTATCAAGCAGTCTACACCAAATTGAATCTCGTCCATGTAGGTTAAAGACATCATTGTTTAGAGTCAATAGAGTTGTTTTACTCATGTTTTTCAATGGGGGAAATTCTATCATATCTTAAGTGTTTGAACGCTTCATTTCTAAGTTTACCATCATGGTTGGAAGTGCTACTATCTCATATGTCAACATACGATTTAAGAGTTTCCAGTAAGGAAGGCTTAACATCACCGGGGCTGTTCATTGAGCTGGCGTAATCATTTCGGGTGTACTTCATTTTCATCGAGTGCTGAGCATTTGTCCACCACTTCGAAACTAAGGCAACCCGTTATGTTTCATAGTTCTTATGAGAGTGAATAAATTGAGGAATTTCGAATCCTGAATTATTTTTAAACATTCCAAATGATGTTATAAATATCATTTTAACAGTTTTATAATGTATTTCCATCTATCCAGCGAATTGTAATCTAAGAGAAAACGTTATTTGACTAAGTGAAATTTCGAAATAATCAGCTTGTCTCTCTTGCTGTGGGGTTGTCCATCTATTCTAGCAGAATATGTGTGATTCTAGTTGTTTATATGTGATGAGTACTTGTTCGCGAAGCGTTTTCATCGGTGCAACAGTGATTTTTCCCTATGATGTTACATTTATCATGTTAAATTACCTACCACCGTTTGCAAAATATGTACCCTACGTGATCTTTTCGTAATTTCTGGCTGATTGAACCAGATATTGTGTAACTCTTTCAGTGGTATCAACACAATAATTTAATGTGACGCCGGGCTGAGTGGCTCAGACGGTTGAAGCTCTGGCCTTCTGACCCCAACTTGGCGGGTTTGATCCCGGCTCAGTCCGGTAGTATTTGAAGGTGCTCAGATACGTCAGCCTCGTGTCGGTAAAAATACTGGCAGGTAAAACAACTCCTGCGGCACTAAATTCCGACATCTCCGAAAATCGTGAGCTGGTTTATCGTCGAAATGAAGTTATTGCGTGCTACCCTAACCTTCATCAGTCGGCAGCTACTGCGCCCACGACGTCCACCATCTTGGTTTTGATATAACGGTCTGATATATTGTAGTCGGTCTTGGTAGGGCCCACGAGAGTTGAAGTCTGACGTTTAGCGCCACCGGCGAGAAAAAGTTGACTAACGCTGTTCGAAAATGGCCTGTTGTTGTGGCAACGATAACAGAGTTGCAACATTTTAGGACGCTATGAACACGTGGGTTGGCTTGCTCTCAGTCGCTTTTGTGATAGTATTCCGAATGGTACTGTGTTAGCTGTGCTAGTCGTTGCTGCTTAATGTGTATGTTTTCAGAATATTATGTTAGGTGTTAGTGTATTTCTTTAAGTTTATCGGTGGCTAGTTGCTCCTAGTTTTGTTCGTCAGTAGATGTTAGCGATCTTGTAGTGTGACTATAGTGTTAGTGTGAAGTACTCCATTATTCGTTAAGAATCCGTGGAGTTTTATTTGATCGATTCTTTTGAGTGTTTAACAATGACTTCCAAGTCAAAAGAAACGCCAAAAAAATACAACTGGCCGAGGTGTGACTGTTCGAAGCCAGGGAAGAGAAATGATTGTGTCAGTGACAGTGACAGTACAGGAGATGATATGGATGGGATAGAGCCCCTTCTAGATGACTGATTGCTGTCGGCAGAGCAGATTGCATGTCTGTACATTTTATTGCTATTTTCTCAGCAATTACGGGGGAAAGTCCGAATGTCTCCTTAATTCCATCATTGTCATTCATATTCTGACTGATTTCTTTTCTCGATGAAGTATCGTCTTCCTGTTGTGTTTATTATACCGTAGTTTATTCCCGAATTGTACAAGTACCGTTAACAATCGGCGTTAAATAATAAAAACTATCAATGTGGGTAGTGTTGTTCTATACTGTAATTAACATGTGCATTTGTTGAGGTTATTGTCAGAAACTGATGTTTTTGTTAGTGATTATGAAATCTTTTATATATATCGATAATGTCGTGTTCTGTCTTAAATGCTGGAATTATTAACACGAGCTTAGGAACCGGTCAAGGGTAAATGAATTGCATTAGGCCATAGCCTACATGTTTTATTAAACACTCAGCCTGTCTGAAAGGTGATAGACCGCGAATTGAGGTAACTATGACAACGCAGCGTACTTCGTAGTTACAGCTTTCGCCGCTCACCTGTCAGACTTCAACTCTCGTGGGCCCTACAATATATTTTCCTCTCAAAATATCGATATTTTCAATATATCGATATTCCTTTGCCATCTCTACAAACTGTGGCGGACATTCATCGGGCAGGTCGTCCTACGAGTGAAGTTACAGTGTCAGCGGCAATGAACTTGGGTGCGAATAATGTTACGCATACGTACCGCAGTAAATACATATGTCGCCACAAACTCTATATACAATGGGCAGTGGGCTTCAGGCCGGTCGCCACTTATTAACATTTAACAACAGCATGTTAAATGTTAAAAGTGTTAAATGTTGAATACTGTTTCATTTAACATTGTGTCCACACTTAATAAACTTGACTTCCTTTGTTGATATCCAGGTACTTCATCGTATCAATTTATGGTAATATACTTAGGTGGTGTCTAGTACGAGGGTTGGAACTTAAATAGTGGCAACTAGTGGTGGGGACGGAGCGAGTAGAACTGTAGAGTAACTCGGTTCTTCAGTTTTACGTGACGTCACAGCGGAGCACCGATTCAACTCGAATACTCCGTATAGCGCTGCGGGTGCTTCAGTGAACCTTCCAGCTAGGCTACATTCGCAACACCACTGTGCTGTTGTTCAGACTCCGGATTGAGACGTCTGCTCTATTTGTGTTTCCTTATGCTACATATAGGCTATCTTTGCTTAAAGTTGCTGCGCTATATTTTCTACCGATATTTGTAATAAGAAAGACGCAATAATGCAATGAAAGTCCTCCCAAGCATGGTAGTATTTTACTAGCAGTCCAGGTAGAAAATCCGCTACTTGTAAAATTTGCAATCATATCTATTGCAGAGCTGCCTCAAACCAGTCTATGGACTGATGACTCAAACAACAACATCTATTGTACAGCTGGAGAAACTTCAAATTTATGGTATCACATAAAACGGGCGCATCGTAAGGGCATGGTACAAATACAGTTGCACAACGTGAAAATTCCATTCCTACGTATGGATGAGACAGTGCAGGAAAAAAAATAAGTTTCATAGGAGTTTGGCTACTTTTGTATGCGAAGACATGCAGTCACTGAGGGTTGTAGAGGGTTGTAGCTTCGATCCCTTCCAAAAGAACAAAAAAGAACGAGGCCACCGTAGCTCAATTGGTAGAGCTACCAACGCGAACTCGTGAGGTTGTGGGTTCGGATCCCACTGGTGTCCGGTTGGCCGTTTATTCTGTACTTAACATCTTTTCGACACGTACTAAATGTACATAACACGACCTAATTGGTTGAAAGTCTATTTCGATTACAATGGGGTCGTGAAAATTCAAAATTCATTGACTCTTAATTGAACTTGCTCTTGCTTACCTTAGCGTAGCTGCTACATCTGTGCCCGCGTTAAAGGTGTTTTCATGTGCTGGACAAATTCTTTCAGACTGAAGGTCGTCGCTTTCTGCAAAACGAGCTGAAACTCTGATATTTCTGAATGGAAATTCCTCCTATATAACACCTGTTGCATGCAATACAGAACACTTCCCATACTGTCTGTGTACAACGTGTTGTGTCTTGATTTTAGTGCTTGTCACAAGATGAAGAACTGAGTTCATTTGTATACTTTACTTATTTATGTTATCTTAACAAATTTTTCATTTAACTCCTTACCACATAGTGATAAATGAAATGTTTGACATTATATGAGTTTAGGCACATTTCAAAGCTCTAGATTTCGTTTCGTCAATTATCACATTATGGAATACGCTACGTTTGTCCATAAACTTATGCATTGATATTTATTGTATTTATTTATTCATTTGTATGTTTATTTATTTATTTATTTATGTCTAGTTGATATGCCTCATATTAAGCACAGGTGTGTAATTACACTGTTTGTTACGTTATGTGTTAAATTTATATTACATTATAAAAATATTGCAAATAACCAATAATAGATAGTGCGGAGCATTGTACGGCTGATAATAATTGATAATCTTCTTTATAAATGTAAACTGTAGCTTAGAAGGTTAATATAAAGTTCAAATTTACTGCTATAAAGTTGTACTCGGTTTAACCGAGTAATGACGTCACAGTACTTGCTCCGAACCGAACCGCTCCGTCCCCACCACTAGTGGCAACACTGCTGTGGAGAAGCTATGCAACGGAATGTAATATTGTCGCTAATAGCGCACGTTGGTTACAATTAAAGGTAAATAAGGATGCAGTAATCTAAGATCAGGTCGAAACTGATTGCAATTTATCGCTTCTTATTTAAGGTAGATTGGGAGACCAATACTTACCTCAGAGCAAATGGACTCGCCCTTCCAACATCACCAGCGTGCGCACAAGCGAGAGAAAGACAGTCACGCGTGAGCTAGCGTTGTCACTGTGTTTTCCAAACAGGAACAACGGAGTTGCATCAAGATTGAATGTGCAGCACGACCAGTGTCATCAAGGTCTTCAAAAGGCTGCATTGCCTTACAGAACAGTGGCACGTTCAACGATGGTCGACAAACTGTGACGGACATTCATCGGGCAGGTCGTCCTACGAGCGAAGAAGTAGTACATGCTCTTGCCGCGTTACTGGACAGTGAACGGAACCAGACGATTGGTGAGCATTTGCTTCATAACTGTCGCAGAAATTCGACAGGCAGTAGACCGCTCCATTCGCACCATCAACAGAACAGGCTCTGCTAAAGGTATACTACGACTTCCACATCGCTGACAGCGGGTTATACACAACGCTGGTGACTACATTGAAGGACAGTAAAGGGTTGCTAGTAGTATAATTGGATGGTTCTGCGGCCTCCTCCTCCTCCGGCTCTCGGGTGAGGCCTCCTCCTCCCGCGAGAAATTTGAATTTTGGCGGGAAATTAGAATTTTGGCGCGAGATTTGAATTTGTAAACAAAGTCACGTGCTTTTTGACAGCTGCCATCGACAACTCATCGCTAACCTCACTGCTGCCATCTTGACGGGCCTAAACCTCAGTGGTGCCAACTTAACCTAACTAGCGCGAGATTTGAATCGGTAAACAAAGCCACGTGCTTTTTGACAGCCACGTGCTTTTTGACAGACAACAACGCATCGCTAACCTCAATACTGCCATCTTGATGGGCCTAAACCTCAGTAGTACCAACTTAACCTCACAAGCGCGAGATTTGAATTGGTTAACAAATCCACGTGTTTTTTGACAGCCATGTGCTTCTTGACAGACAACAACGCATCGCTAACCTCAGTACTGCCATCTTGACGGGCCTAAACCTCAGTGCTACCAACTTAACCTCACTAGCGCGAGATTTGAATTTGTAAACAAATCCACGTGCTTTTTGACAGCTGTCATCCGCCATCTTTAAACTACAGAGCACCGTGCTGCCCTCTTTATCGCAGTAGCTGCAAATTCGTCACCTGTCATCCGCAGTGCTGCCATCTTAACGGGCCTAAACCTCAGTGCTACCAACTTAACCTCACTAGCGCGAGATTTGAATCGGTAAACAAATCCACGTGCTTTTTTGACAGCTGTCATCCGACATCTTCAATCTACAGAGCACAGTGCTGCCCTCTTTAGCTACTTACCTTTGAAATGTGGTGGCGGATAATTTGAAAAATGCTTTTTGACAGCAGACATCTTTGAGCACCGTGCTGCCCTCTTTAGCTAGATACTATTGAAATGTGGTGGCAGGCAATTCCACGTGTCAGCAGCCATCTTTGAGCACCGTGCTGCCCTCTTTGTAGTGGCGGCAAATTCCACGTGCTCTTGTTTGGAAACAAACCCATGTGCTTTTCTGACAGCTACCATCCGCCATCTTTAATCAACATAGCACCGTGCTGATCTCATGCGGGCAATTTCGTTAGCTGTCATTCTCCATCTTTAATGAACAGAGCACCGTGCTAGCATCTTTGTGGTGGTGATAAATTCCACGTGCTTTACAAACTCACGTGCTTTTTTGACAGCTGTCATCCGCCATCTTTAATCACGAGAGCATCGTGCTGCTGTCATGCGGGCAATTTGAAAAGCTGCCTAGAAAGCATCGTGTTGGCATCTTTATTCTTTGACATGTGGTGGCGGCAAATTCCAGCAGTGATGCATGTTCAGTCTTGAACACACGTACTACTGTTAGAAAACCTATTACAACTAGAATCGCATACTATAGTTCGATGTTGTAGAACACAGCTTTGCAAGACTGGAATCAAGCACTGTTTAGAAAGAAAAAATTCTCTTCTCAACATACTTGCTGAGCTGCTCGTCCTGCTCTGTGATTGTAAAACATAACAAGACTAGAATCGAACACTGCACTCGATGTTGTTAACTCCAACATGTGATTAGAACATTACATCAGATTAAAACATAACAAGACTAGAATCGAGCTCTTCCTGCTCTGTCAAGGAACATCTCTATCGAACATGCATTGCAAAAGCAAGATTGTAAAACATAACAAGACTAGAAGCGAACACTGCACTCGATGTTGTTAACTTCAACATGTGATTAGAACATTAAAACATAGCAACACTAGAATCGAACACTACACTCGATATTGTTAACCTTAAGATGTGATCAGAACATTAATTGATGTGTTCAAAACACTAGATAAGTGATCAAGACTAGAATAGATCCCGATACGACATGTTTGAGAATACCTTTATACATATCGCGAAACTGGAGTGATGCATTTTTAGACTTGAACACATACTGATGTTTAAAACCTATTACAACTAGAATCGCGTACTATAGTTCGATGTTGCAGAACACAGCATTGCAAGACTAGAATCAAGCACTGTTTAGAAAAACAAAAAAAAAAATTCTTCTCAACATACTTACTGAGCTGCTCTTCCTGCTCAGTCAAGGTACATCTCTATCGAACGTGCATTGCAAAAGCAAGTTTGTAAAACATAACAAGACTAGAATCGAACACTGCACTCGATGTTAACTTCAACATGTGATTAGAACATTTAATCAAGTTCAAACATAGCAAGACTAGAATCGTACTCTTTCAAGGTACACCTCTATCGAACATGCATTGTAAAAAACAAGATTGTAAAACATAACAAGACTAGAATCAAACACTGGACTCGATGTTGTTAACTTCAACATGTGATTAGAACATGAAATGAGATTAAAACATAGCAAGACTAGAATCGAACACTGCACTCGATGTTGTTAACCTTAACATGTAATCAGAACATTAATTGATGTGCTCAAAACACTAGATAAGTTATCAAGACTAGATTAGAACACTGCACTCGATGTTGTTAACATTAACATGTGATCAGAACATTAATTGATGTGTTCAAAACACTAGATAAGTGATCAAGACTAGATTCGAACACTGTACTCGATACAACATGTATTTAGAACATGTTAAGGGATACCTTTGTTCCAAGAAAATCAGATTGAAACATAACAAGCCTAGAATCGAACACTGCACTCGATGATGTTAACTTCAACATGTGATCAGAACATTAATCGATGTGTATAACTTCCTTTACCTTTACTTACTCTGCCAAGGCACATCTTTATCGAACATGCATTGCAAAAGCGAGAGTGTGCAAGTTTAGACTTGAACACATACTACCGTTCAAAAAAAACATATATATACATACTATAGTGCGATGTTGTAGTACACTGCATTGCAAGACTAGAATCAAGCACTGTTTAGAAAAAATCTCTTCTCAACATACTTACTGTGCTAGACGATAACATATTTACGAATTTAATCAACACCTTCTTTCTTGCTCTTATTCTTCTGCGAGAGGAAGGAGTAGGAGGAGAAGGTAATACCTAATCAAAAATAAAAGAATATGCCAATTCTACAGTATTTATTTACATCTTGTATGTACTAGTTTTATCATGAATGATTTTACTCGTAGTGATGTTTGCGTACTTTTGCCTTCTCGATGTAATTCTTGTATGTACATGCTTTTACGCGTCAATAAAACTAATAACACAAGATTTGTTCTCTATCCCGCGAAATATAATGAAAATAGAACGTTGATTTAGTTCTTCTATTTCTAAATCAGTTAGCACGCTAAAGCTGTTAGGTAAAAAAACTTGAAAGTCTTTGCAGACGCATAAAATCCTTTCGCCAAATTTCGTTTTTAATCTTCATAGTGAAATTACTTTAAATTGCTCATTTAGCGGTAGACTTGTTAGCAGCTTCGTAGTTGAGAGTTGAAATATGACCTAGCTGGTTAATCTTCTCCATGGATTTTCTAAAAAGAACAAATATATAAATGTAGCGTTAGCACTTGCATCACACATAGTAATAATAGGATATAAAGGGTAAGTGTGCTAGCCCAGAGTTACGATGTTCGGAAGAAACCCAGTTTCAACATATAGAGGTCAGACATGGCTGCAAGTTTGAAATTATAAGATTAACCTCTTCTATAGCATGTGGATTAAAGTGAACAACTATTTATGATTAGACTAAAGTTATGATGTTCGGAAGAAACCACGTTTCAACCTATAGAGGTCAGACATTGCTGTAAGTTTGAAATTATAAGATTAACATCTTCTATAGCATGCGGATAGAAGAGGGAAACTATTTACTAATAGACTTAAGTTACGATGTTTGGAAGAAACCAAGTTTCAACCTATAGAGGTCAGACATAGCTGTGAGTTTGAAATTATAAGATTAACCTCTTCTACAACATGCGGATTGAAGAGAACAACTATTTATCATTAGACTAAAGTTACGATGTTCGGAAGAAACCAAGTTTCCACCTATAGAGGTCAGACATTGCTGTACGTTTGAAATTATATGATTAACCTCTCCTATAGCATGCGGATTAAAGGGAACAACTATTCATCATTAGACTAATGTTACGACGTTCGGAAGAAACCAAGTTTCGACCTATAGAGGTTAGACATTGCTGTAAGTTTGAAATTATAAGATTAATCTCTTCTATAGTATGCAGATTAAAGAAAATACTATTTATCAATAGACTAAAGTTACGATGTTCGAAAGAAACCAAGTTTCAACCTATTGAGGTCAGACATTGCTGAAAGTTTGAAATTATAAGATTAACATCTTCTATAGCATGTGGATTGAAGAGAATAAGTGTTTATCAAGACTAAAGTTATGATGTTCGTAAGAAACCAAGTTTCAACGTATAGAGGTCGGACGTTGCTGTGAGTATGAAATTATAAGATTAACCTCTTCTATAGCATGAGGATTGAAGAGAATAACTATTTAATAATAGACTAAAGTTACGATGTTCGGAAGAAACCAAGTTTCAACCTATTGAGGTCAGACATTGCTGAAAGTTTGAAATTATAAGATTAACCTCTTCTATAGCATGTGGATTAAAGTGAACAACTACTTATGATTAGACTAAAGTTATGATGTTCGGAAGAAACCACGTTTCAACCTATACAGGTCAGACATTGCTGTAAGTTTGAAATTATAATATTAACATCTTCTATAGCATGCGGATAGAAGAGGGAAACTATTTACTAATAGACTTAAGTTACGATGTTCGGAAGAAACCAAGTTTCAACCTATAGAGGTCAGACATAGCTGTGAGTTTGAAATTATAAGATTAACCTCTTCTACAGCATGCGGATTGAAGAGAACAACTATTTATCATTAGACTAAAGCTACGATGTTCGGAAGAAACCAAGTTTCCACCTATAGAGGTCAGACATTGCTGTACGTTTGAAATTATATGATTAACCTCTCCTATAGCATGCGGATTAAAGAGAACAACTATTTATCATTAGACTAATGTTACGACGTTGGGAAGAAACCAAGTTTCGACCTATAGAGGTTAGACATTGCTGTAAGTTTGAAATTATAAGATTAATCTCTTTTATAGTATGCAGATTAAAGAAAATACTATTTATCAATAGACTAAAGTTACGATGTTCGGAAGAAACCAAGTTTGAACGTATAGAGGTCGGACATTGCTGTGATTTTGAAATTATAAGATTAACCTCTTCTATAGCATGAGGATAGAAGAGAACAACTGTTTATCAATAGACTAAAGTTGCTATGTTCGGAAGAAACCAAGTTTGAACCTTTAGAGGTCAAACATCAAGTTTCAACCTATAGAGGTTAGACATTGCTGTAAGTGTGAAATTATAAGATTAACCTCTTCTATGGCATGCAGATTAAAGAAAATAACTATTTATCAATAGACTAAAATTACGATGTTCGGAAGAAACCAAGTTTGAACCTGTACAGGTCAGACATTTCTGTGAGTTTGAAATTATAAGATTAACATCTTCTATAGCATGTGGATTAAAGCGAAGAACTATTTATCATTAGACTAAAGTTACGATGTTCGGAAGAAACCAAGTTTCAACCTATAGAGGTCAGACATTGCTGTAAGTTTGAAATTATAAGATTAACATCTTCTATAGCATGCGCATAGAAGAAGGAAACTATTTACCAATAGAATAAAGTTACGATGTTCGGAAGAAACCAAGTTTCAACCTATAGAGGTCAGACATGGCTGTAAGTTTGAAATTATAAGATTAACCTCTTCTACAGCATGCGGATTGAAGAGAATAACTATTTATCAATAGACTAAAGATATGATGTTCGGAAGAAACCAAGGTTCAACGTATAGAGGTCGGACATTGCTGTGAGTTTGAAATTATAAGATTAACCTCTTCTATAGCATGAGGATTGAAGAAAACAACTATGTATCAATAGACTAAAGTTGCTATATTCGGAAGAAACCATGTTTGAACCTTTAGAGGTCAGATATCAAAGTTTCAACTTATAGAGGTTAGACATAGCTGTAAGTTTGAAATTATAAGATTAACCTCTTCTATAGTATGCAGATTAAAGTAAAATAACTATTTATCAATAGAGAAAAGTTGTCAGACATTGCTGTAAGTTTGAAATTATAAGATTAACATCTTCTATAGCATGTGGATTAAAGCGAACAACTATTTATCATTAGACTAAAGTTACGATGTTCGGAAGAAACCAAGTTTCAACCTATAGAGGTCAGACATTGCTGTAAGTTTGAAATTATAAGATTAACATCTTCTATAGCATGCGCATAGAAGAAGGAAACTATTTACCAATAGAATAAAGTTACGATGTTCGGAAGAAACCAAGTTTCAACCTATAGAGGTCAGACATGGCTGTAAGTTTGAAATTATAAGATTAACCTCTTCTACAGCATGCGGATTGAAGAGCATAACTATTTATCAATAGACTAAAGATATGATGTTCAGAGGAAACCAAGTTTCAACGTATAGAGGTCGGAGATTGCTGTGAGTTTGAAATTATAAGATTAACCTCTTCTATAGCATGAGGATTGAAGAGAACAACTATTTATCAATAGACTAAAGTTGCAATGTTCGGAAGAAACCAAGTTTGAACCTTTAGAGGTCAGACATGGTTGTGAGTTTGAAATTATAATATTAACATCTTCTGCAGCATGTAGATTGAAGAGAACAACTATTTATCAATAGATTAAAGTTACGATGTTCGGAAGAAACCAAGTTTCAACCTATAGAAGTCGGACATACCTTAAAATATTCGCGCTGCAGACTGTTACTCGGATGAATAAAATGCGTACCTTCAAGCCTGTAACTCGAACGATAATATTCTAGTTGTACCTAAAAAAGAAAAGAAAATATATGAATGCAGATGTTTATTACCTAGCGTAGAAGTTGCTTTGCAAACAGTAACTAACAGTTCAGGCTTAGCTTACGTTGAAGGCTGAAGAATAATATTCACAGCAGACAGTACTTAGACGGGGATGTGCACGTAATAAACACACACAAAGAACTGTGAGCGCTTCACGCAGACTGCAGCGAGTAAATATGCTGCTTGTTACCAAGCGGATATCAGAGTTGCTGACAACTGCAGTACAGTTGGAACTAAATGTTTATGCAACAAGAGCTCTCTTGAGGGTCTTACGCTGAGTTCTGCAGGTTGACGTACTTAAGCTGGAATCGAACCTGCTGCTGATGCCGAGGTGCTAGCATTTAGGAGTTCTGCAGCAGATCGAACCTGGGATGGTCAGCGCGCGCGATTGCAATGTTTGGAAAAAACCAAGTTTCAACGTAAAGAGGTCAGACATGGTTGTAAATTTGAAGTTACAAGATTAACCTCTACCGTGTCTACACCTTCTAACCCGATAGATCAGAAAACCAAACGCGAGTCAGCTAGCCTAGAGTTGCGATGTTCGGAAGAAACCAGGTTTTAACCTATAGAGGTCGGACATGGTTGTGAGTTTGAAATCATTAGATTATTCTCTTCCTTGTCTACACCTTCTAATTCTCTTATCGTAAAATGCTAAACACAATTAAGGTTGTAAAAGTTACTTGGTTCGTTAACAGCTAACCTAGCTATTTCTAAATTAAAGACCTTTATTACCTAGCGTAAAAGCAGATGTAATAATACGATACGAAAGGACAAGTCAGCTAGCCTGGAGTTGCTATGTTCTGAAGAAACCCAGTTTCAACATATAGAGGTCAGACATAGTTGTGAGTTTCAAATTATGAGATTAACCTCTTCTATAGCATAAGAATTGAAGAGAACAACTATTTATTAATAGCTTAAAGTTGCGACGTTCGGAAGAAACCAAGTTTCATCCTATAGAGGTCGGAAATTGCTGTAAGTTTGAAATTATAAGATTAACCTCTTCTATAGCATGAGGATTGAAGAGGACAACTATTTATCAATAGTGATTAGCTTAAAGCTGCAATGTTCGGAAGAAACCCAGTTTCAACGTATAGATGTCAGACATTGTTGTGAGTTTGAAATTATACGATTAACGTCTCCTATAGCATGCGGATAGAAGAGAACAACTATTTATCAATGGAAATGAGCTAAATGTTACGACGTTCGGAAGAAACCCAGTTTCAACCTACAGGAATCGGACATGGTTGTAAGTTTGAAATTATGAGATTAACCTCTTCTATAGCATGAGGATTGAAGAGAACAACTATTTATCAATAGAGTAAAGTTGCAATGTTCGGAAGAAACCAAGTTTCAACCTACAAAGGTCAGACATTGTCGTGAGTTTTACTAAGCTAAGCCTACATCCACAGTACCCCCCTACCTGTTAGCAACAACACGAAACGCTGAGGTACCGAAATATACACGTTCTACAAGCAGACGTATTTGTACTACGATTAAACGGGAATGTTTGAGCTCAGCTTGACAAGCTGCTAATAATTTTATTGCGAACTGTACGCGTGCAGTGGACTTCGTACTCCGCTGAGGCAAACACATTCCAGGTAGGAGCTGGCTAGCCGGATGTAGCTTGTGTGTGTGTGTGTGTCTCTGTGTAGGCTTGCTTCAAACTCCATCTAAAAACACACATCCCAGATACTTTTCTTGTTCTAAAGTCTGCTTATTCGAAACCCGGTGCTAGTACATACCTACTCGCAAGGTATAACGCCTGAAATGCACTAGGAAGCAGCTAGCTGCTGCTCTGCTCTTTTTACAGCCGGTTGCCCCTTCCTAACATGAGATTTTAAATTGTAAAAACCTATTTTACGGCCGGATGCCCTTCCTGACGCAAGAATCTTTTTTACAGCTAGAAATTTAAATCACAGTTTCTTGAACTATTGTTTTACCGCGTGATGCCCCTCCTAGCGCTGAAAGATCCAGATTTAGCCAGTTAACATTCCTGATGTAACAACAAGCATGTTAGGTGCAAGTTATGCTAAGCAAACAATCGCTATCTTACGCAAGCCGTTCAAAACTACTCTTGTTTTCTCTTAGAACAAATCGATGTTCTGATCATATGTTGTATCGAGTTCAGCGTTCGATTATATATATATTCTAAATCGCTTCTTTTTAAATTGTCCGCTACTACGATCAAGAGCGCAGCACGGTGCTCTCAGATGGCGGATGTGGAATTTGCCACCACCACATGTCAAAGAATAAAGATGCCAACACGATGCTCTCTCGGCAGCTTTTCAAATTGCCCGCATGATAGCAGCACGTTGCTCTCTTGATTAAAGATGGCGGATGACAGCTGTCAAAAAAGCACGTGAGTTTGTAAAGCACGTGGAATTTATCACCACCACAAAGATGGCAGCACGGTGCTCTGTTCATTGAAGATGGCGGATGACAGCTAACGAAATTGCCAGCATGAGAGCAGCACGGTGCTCTGTTCATTAAAGATGGCGGATGACAGCTAACGAAATTGCTCGCATGAGGGCAGCACGGTGCTCTGTTCATTAAAGATGGTGGATGACAGCTAACGAAATTGCCCGCATGAGGGCAGCACGGTGCTCTGTTCATTAAAGATGGCGGATGACAGCTGACGAAATTGCCCGCATGATAGCAGCACGGCGCTCTCTAGATTAAAGATGGCGGATGACATAAAGCACGTGGCTTTGTAACGCTTGTAGAATTTACCGCCACCACATTTCAGCTAAAGATTGCACCACTGTGCTCTGTAGATTAAAGATGGCGGATGACAGCTAACGAAATTGCCCGCATGATAGCAGCACGGTGCTCTCTTGATTAAAGATGGCGGATGACAGCTGTCAGAATAAAGCACGTGAGTTTGTTTCCAAACAAGAGCACGTGGAATTTGCTACCGCCACCAAGAGGGCAGCACGTTCCTCTCTAGATTAAAGATGGCGGATGAAAAAAGCACGTGGCTTTGTTTCCAAACAAGAACACGTGGAATTTGCCACCGCCACAAAGAGGGCAGCACGGCGCTTTCTAGATTAAAGATGGCGGATGACAAAAAGCACGTGGCTTTGTTTCCAAACAAGAGCACGTGGAATTTGCCGCCACCACATAGAGTGCAGCACGGTGCTCTGTTGATTAAAGATGGCGGATGGTAGCTGTCAGAAAAGCACATGGGTTTGTTTCCAAACAAGAGCACGTGGAATTTGCCGCCACCACATTTCAGCTAAAGATTGCAGCACTGTGCTCTATAGATTAAAGATGGCGGATGACAGCTGACGAAATTGCCCGCATGATAGCAGCACGGTCCTCTCTGGATTAAAGATGGCGGATAATAGCTGACAGAACTTTTCAAATTACCCGCTACTACTGAGAGCAGCATAGTGCTCTGTAGTTTAAAGATGGCGGATGTCAGCTGACGCAAGAGGGCAGTACGGTGCTCTCTAGATTAAAGATGGCGGATGATAAAATGCACGTGGCTTTGTTTCCAAACAAGAGCACGTGGAATTTTCCGCCACCACATAGAGTGCAGCACGGTGCTCTGTTGATTAAAGATGGCGGATGGTAGCTGTCAGAAAATCACATGGGTTTGTTTCCAAACAAGAGCACGTGGAATTTGCCGCCACTACAAAGAGGGCAGCACGGTACTGTAAGATGGCTGCTGTCACGTGGAATTGCCTGCCACCACATTTCAATAGTATCTAGCTAAAGAGGGCAGCACGGTGCTCAAAGATGTCTGCTGTCAAAAAGCATTTTTCAAATTATCCGCCACCACATTTCAAAGGTAAGTGGCTAAAAAGGGCAGCACTGTGCTCTATAGATTGAAGATGTCGGATGACAGCTGTGAATAAAGCACGTGGATTTGTTTACCGATTCAAATCTCGCGCTAGTGAGGTTAAGTTGGTAGCACTGAGGTTTAGGCCCGTTAAGATGGCAGCACTGCGGATGACAGGTGACGAATTTGCAGCTACTGCGATAAAGAGGGCAGCACGGTGCTCTGTAGTTTAAAGATGGCGGATGACAGCTGTCAAAAAGCACGTGGATTTGTTTACAAATTCAAATCTCGCGCTAGTGAGGTTAAGTTGGTACTACTGAGGTTTAGGCCCGTCAAGATGGCAGTATTGAGGTTAGCGATGCGTTGTTGTCTGTCAAAAAGCACGTGGCTGTCAAAAAGCACGTGGCTTTGTTTACCGATTCAAATCTCGCGCTAGTTAGGTTAAGTTGGTACCACTGAGGTTTAGGCCCGTCAAGATGGCAGCAGTGAGGTTAGCGATGCGTTGTTGTCGATGACAGCTGTCAAAAAGCACGTGGCTTTGTTTACAAATTCAAATCTCGCGCCAAAATTCAAATTTCCCGCCTGAGGATGAGGCCTCTCCCGAGAGCCGGAGGAGGAGGAGGCCGCCGCATCCCTGTATTATACAACTGTTGCTAACATGTAACTCTTTTGTATCTCTTGTAAATAAATAGTTGTTACTATTTAAGTTCCAACGCTAGTATTTTCAGACAAGGACAAAGGGCTCAGATGAAGAGGATTTGGCCTTTGTTATTGCCACTGTTGCTTCTTGTTATGATTTAGAAATTAGGCACATTTGCTTCCCTCATCCTGCTCACTGCTTCAAAAGCAAACCACTTTGAAATATAAACTTTGTCCGCTCCCGCCCCCGACTTCCGACTTTCCTGAACTTTTTGTAATTCTCGACCGTACTGTGAGCGGAGGGACGTTGGCTTTTTTCGATGCACTCGCGGGAGCAATTATACATCATTTCGAGTTCCTGGAAACTGTCGGTTTTCTTTGCTTTCCTCTGTTTTCCTTTGATGAGACATCCCACAAACAAGGTCTTTCTATCACGTCATTAAGTAAGTCCAGAGTAATCTCCTTGCTCTACTCCATTTCTAACTATAGGTTAAATTTAACATGTTGGTGTTAAATGTTAATCATTGGAGACCAGCTTTAAAGGGTGGGCTTTCCCTGTCACTGTAACTTCCTCCTTCCCTCCCTGCATTACAGTTCAAGGAAATGAGAGGATGAGCTTTCATTGTGCTGACTGTCAGACTACATCTGCCCTCTCAGTTCAGAAATAATAACACAGCAATGCAGTGTAGAGACGAATTAGAACGTAATCAACCAGAAATAATTGAAAGCGTGTTTGAAATGATACGGAATTATGACGTCATGACTTTACGTATCCAACATCTCCTGTAAGTGTCTTGTAAACAATATATTTTCACAATTTTTTTTTTTTACAATTTGCTTTACGTCGCACCAACATGGGAAGGAAGCAGCCGTGGCCTTAATTAACGTACACCCCAGCATTTGCCTGGTGTGAAAATGCGAAACCACGGAAACCCATCTTCAGGGCTGCCAACAATGGGGTTTGAACCCATTTTCTCCCGGATGGAAGCTCACAGCTGCGCACCCCTAACCACACAGCCATCTCGCCCGGCCACTATTTATTTATTATCAGACGGTGAAAGCCCCAACTTGACAGATTCGATCCTGGCTAGGTCCAGTGGTATTTGAAGGTGCTCAAATTCGACAGCCTCGTATCGTCTGCTTTACGTCCCACCGACACGGACTTGTGACGATGGGATAGGAAAGGACTAGGAGTGGGAAGCGACCGTGGCCTTAATTACAGAGCATTCTCAGCATTTACCTGGTGTGAAAATGGGAAAACAATGGAAAACTCTTTCAAGGCTTCCGATACTGGAGTTCGAACCCATTATCTCCCGAGTTGAAGTTGACAGCTGCGTAACCCGAACCGTATAGCCAGTTGCTCGGCCAGTAGATTTACTGGCAAGTTAAAGAACTCCTGTAGAACAAAATACCGACAATTCAGCGTGTCCGAAAACCGTAAATGTAGTTATTGGGACGTAAAACAAATAACATTATGCATTTATTAATTGAAGGTAAAAAAATAATATTTTCGAGTCTTTCATCCTCCCACCAGTGTGCCATTATCGAATCAGATAAGACAGGCGTGATCATGACACCATCGAAGAACAGAGTAAATCGTGCATTCGCTGGCTACGTGAGCCTACTATGCAATGTTCGTCAGCTCCATTCGTGCTTGTAGCGGTTTGTCATTGGAGCGGCAGCGTGTCACTGGACTCATTATTTCTGCACTGTCAAACCTTGAAGCCACAAGTAGCCATTGCAGACCACTGGTGTTTGTGTGTGGTATTAGCCACTATAGTGGTTGCATGTCTGTAGTGGTGGTGGTGTAAGAGATGTAGGGCTTGAAAGTGGCTGACCTCGTCATGCGATGCATTAAAATGAGTGAGAATGTATGGCTGTGATGTGTACTCCTTGGTTTTATATATCATCTTTGATTCATTTCGCAGGAGTGATCTCAGAACCGAACCAGTTTGCTGCTTGAGTACATCTGTGATTATTTTCTGTAATGATTGATTATAAAGCAGATACTTACTGAAACAGCTCCTTAACAATATCATTGAGGCAGTAATCCTGACTGGCAAAGAGAAAGGAAAATCGGTTTTCAGACCAACAATTCCATTGATCTCAAATGATCTGTCATTTTGTTTCAAACTACTACAATTTACAGTAAGGATCAGGGTGAAATGTTCCACAACTGGGGAGTTAATTTGAAGGATTTCTGTTTCACGTATGGTCAGCTTTACATTTCTTTCTCCCATGTCTGTTTGTGCATACAACAAGACATCTAATGTATTTGTATGAAATGACTTAGAATGTAAAATATTTATGTACCCCGAAAAATATATATTAAAAAATAATAAACAGAATAAGAGTGGTCTTTTAATGCACATTTTGTATATTATACAGTGTAAAGCACACGGATGTACACAAAAGCAGCAAAGTGGGTTGTCTTCAGCTAGTGACACTTAAAATAGGTGAGAGGAGAGGTCTTTGCTTTAAGAAGTCAGGGAACGAGGCACAACAGTCTAGGTTATAAATAATATTTATTCACGCTTCATAAAAAATGGTAGTTTGTGGGAAGGCGTCACCTATGTTATTGGTATTATGTAACAAAAGTTGTAGAGAATACAATCATTTGTGTCACCGACTCTGGTAATAGAATTAGGCTTTTGTTGTTTAGTCCTTGTCCGCCTGTGTGTTATAGTCGTTAGCTGCCACCCCCGGAGGCCGGCTCTGCGACGAAATTTAAAAAGTGGTACGAGGGCTGGAACGGTGTCCACTCAGCCACGGGTGCTCAACTGAGCAGAAGGGGTTTCGATTCCCTCCTCAGCCAACCTCGAAGTGGTTTTCCCGCTTCTCCTCCGGGCAAAAGGGATGATACCTAACTTAAGACCACGGTGGCTTCCTTGTCTGTGCTTTGCAATCTTCCCATCCCCCCCACTAGGCCCCTGCTCAGCATAGCAGGTGAGGCCGCATGGGCGAGGTACTGGTCATTCTCCCCAGTTTCATCCCCCTACCCAATGTCTTACGCACGACGACACTGCCCTTGAGGCGGTAGACGTGGGATCCCTAGCTAGTACGTGGGAAAACCAACCCTGGAGGGTGTGGCATACCAACAATCGAAGAAAGAGGACAATCAAACAACTCGCGGCTCAACACCGCAACCCAGGTCTTCGATTGCCAACACAACCACAAAAGAGACAAGAGGCGATCCCAGCGCGAAATCACGCCAAATATTTAGAGAAGGCCTCGATTAAAACACAACCACAGGATAGGGAAGCGATGGAATCTGGGCAAAACCAATAGGTCAATGACCATGACAGAGGGTGGAAAGGTCCGATGACCTTCGATGTTAGGCCCCTTTAAACAACAAGCATCAAGCATCACAGAGGGTGGAAAGGGTCAAGGGATAGAGCAATTCAACTACAATAACACTCACCCTCGCACTTAAGGACCAACATTTAATACCATTTAAAAACAAGAAGTAGGGTGGGAGGTTCAACATAAAATATATAAATCAAATTGATATCAATTAATGAAAAAAATACCGACGAGGTTCGTTTTAAAACTACCATTCAAAGCGTGATCATAACGCCAGAAGCCTACAAACTCAACCCATAAATAAGGTACAAGAAGATTTTTTTAAATTAACTCAAGTTGACATTTAATTTGAACATCATAACAATATTACTGTCCGAGCTCGCTACCTTTTGCCTTTTTCAAAGAGAGGATATAATGAGTCATCATCATCATCACTGGCACGACAGCCCTTTGTGGGCCTTGGCCTTCTGAAGAAGTTTTCCCCATTCTTTCCTGTTAAGTGCAAAGCTCCTCCAATTATCTTTACATACTCTCTCACCCCTTCTTCCCACCTTAACTTTGGTGTGCCAACTTTCCTGGTTCCTTCTGGTACTGCATTAAATATCTTCTTTATCATTCTGTCATTAGCACGCAACACATGTCCAACCTTCTGACCACAGTGTTTGGTTCGTTATATAAATTATACAATTCATGATTATATTTTCTTCTCCAGACACCATTTTCTTCCACTGGCTCAAACATTTGCCTCAAAATCCTTCTTTCAAATATACCGAGCTGTCTTTCATCAGATTTTGAGAGTGTCCAGGTCCCAGCACCATATGTATATACAGGCTTTACTAAAACTTTATACATCAGGACTTTAGTTTTCCTGAACAGCAACTTAGACTTCAGATGTTTTCTGAGGCCATGATAGCACTTGTTGGCAGACAGTATACGTTTTTGGATTTCAGAACTAACGTTGTTCTTGGAATTAACTTTTATCCAAGGTAGGTAAAGCTATCACATCTTCAAACTTATACGAGCCAGTTTCTATGAATGTAGACCCACTCAGGTAGTCTTTCTTGGTAACGGGCATATACTTAGTTTTTCCTTCATTAATCTGTAAATTCATCTTTCTTGCTGCTTTTTGGAAGCTTGTGAAAGCTTCTTTCAATGCTCTCGGTGTTCTTGCTATTAAATCAATATCATCTGCATATGCCAAAATTTGAACTGATTTATATAAGATGGTTCCCCTTGTGTTGATACTTGCAACTCTAACAACCTTCTCCAAAGCTGTATTGAACAAAAGGCAT
Source organism: Anabrus simplex (assembly GCF_040414725.1). Taxonomy (NCBI): domain Eukaryota; kingdom Metazoa; phylum Arthropoda; class Insecta; order Orthoptera; family Tettigoniidae; genus Anabrus; species Anabrus simplex. Next base: position 131,101,696 of record NC_090274.1, read on the forward strand.
GATAATGAATCTCCTTGCCTAACTCCGTTCTTGGTCGTTACAGCACTTAAAAACATATTCTGGATCTTGATTTGATTCCGAGTATTTTTCATGGTAGCCTTCACAAGGGCGATCAATTTCTTAGGGATCTCAAACTCTTCCATTGCTACATAGAGATTACTTCTATCAGTGCTGTCATAGGCTGATCTGAAGTCAATGAAGAGATGGTGTGTATCAATTCCAAATTCTTTACATTTTTCAAGTATCTGGCGAATTGTGAAGATCTGATCATTAGTAGATCTTCCTTGGCGAAATCCGCATTGATAGTCACCAACCGCATTTTCCACGTAAGGTACCAATCTGCTAAAGAGAATATTGGAAAATATTTTATAAGCAATGGATAATAAGCAGATACCTGTATAGTTAGAACACATTATGTTATCACCTTGCTTATGTATCGGGCAGATAATACCTACGTTCCGTTCATCAGGGATTGTTTCAGCTACCCATATCTTGGCCACTAGTTTGTGAAAGAGTTTTTAACAAATTCTTTTCCAGCATTTTTCACAAGCTCTGATTGTATTAAATCAATTCCGGGGGCTTTGTTATTCTTTAACTTCTTAACGCCAAGCTCAACTTCCTCAACAGTAGGTATCGGTACTTCTATGTCTGATTTTCTTGTATTTGCAGGAGGTAAGGTTACTTGGTTATCACCTGGACTTTCATTCAACAGTTCGTCAAAATATTGGGTCCATCTTTCTAGTATTGCTTCCTCACTGCCCAGTATTATACCATCTTTATCTCTACACAAACTTGTTGTAGGTTGGAAATCCTTACGACTTGTATTTAACTTCTGATAGAAAGCTCTCATATCATTCATTCCTTTCAACCGTTCCATTTCTTTTAATTCTTTCCTCTCATATTGTCTCTTTTTCTTCTTGTGCAATCTCTTTTCTTCTCTTCTGGAAGTTCTATACTTTTCCACTGCTTTTCGGGTGTGGTTCCTCTGTTGCGTTCTCTTGTATGCTTCATTTTTCAAGGTTGTTGCTCGTGCACACTCTTCATCAAACCAATCGTTGTGCCAGACTTTCTCTTCCCTTCGTTAAACTTCATGTGTAGTTTTTGATAGTGCGTCTTTAAGATTCTTCCAGATTTCATCAATACTCTCACTATTAGGCAAATCAGTCAGGGAATCATTAAGCAAGCTAGCATATCTGAGAGCAGTTTCGGGCTCCTTCAGCCGGGCACTGTTGAACTTTCTTGCATTGGATCCATGCACCTTTCTTGCATTAGATATTCAGCTTCTAATAGCTGCTATCACAAGGTAGTGGTCAGAGTCAATATTGGCCCCCCTATAACTTCTAACATCCATCAAGTTAGAGAAGTGTCTTGCATCTATTAGGAGGTGGTTAATTTGGTTAAAAGTACTTCCATCTGGAGACTTCCATGTATGTCCTTGTGATTAAAAGTTGTACTTCCTATTACCATATTTCTTGAGGATGCAAAATGTATAAGCCTGATTCCATTATCATTAGAAATATCATGCAAGCTATATTTTCAAATACAAGGTCTGTATTCGTCTTCCTTTCCTATCTTCGCATTAAAATCACCGAAGTCTGCTCTTGGGCACTCATTATACATTTCATCGAATTCACCTTATCTTCCTCGCTCTTCTCCTCAGTTGGAGCATGTGCGAAGAACTTCCCTCTAATTCTAAGTCTGCACAATCTATGCGATTTTGCCCGAAAATCCATGATAAGGTGTTTAATCTGCTTATTGACAATAAAACCCGTACCAAACATGTGATCCTTCATGTGGCAACTATAGAATACCATGTGGTTTTTTCTCTGTATCACTCCTTCACCAATCCATCTCACTTTTCCAGCTGATCGAGCAACTTTCTGAGGTTTGCTGCTTGGTAAAGAGTTAAAACATTCCACGAACCAATTCTCAAGGCCTTTACACGTTTGCGAGGTCGTCGTAAAGAGGTCAGGCCGGCTATTTCTTTTTCAGATTTCGTAACGAGAGTTTGTTTACAGATTGGGTTGTCAGCCCAACGCCAACCCCCAGCAGTCCTGGAGGGCCATGTTGTCTCCCTTAGCTGGCGGGTCCCCATTTTTGTCCTTACATGACTTAGCCGTGTACACGCGGTGTACCCGTCGCCCACGGGCCACGGCGTGGACATGCATGTATCGGACTTGGGGTAGGAATAAATGGCATTTCCTGTGCTTTATTAGTACACTTCCACAAGCACGAAGTGAACCCACAGGACCACATATCGTCCCCCGGATATAATGAGTACTCCTGGGCACGGCTGCCTCTCCAATTTACCAATTTCTTAGAAAACAATTAAAACCCAACTAGCACAGGTTTGAGATACCTCAGTGAACACGGAAGCGTTTTAAAGAAAATCATCTGTCCGCATCCCCAAGTGAGAACGATAATGTCGAGAAGTAACAATAAGGTAGGCTAAATTTAAATAAGGTAAGAGCCCACGTCAAAATAAATTAATGTTAACCAAGGACAACAATCATAAGATAACACAATAATATTAAAAGAAAGAAACACTCAGTTCGTTCATCACTCAACAACCAGCATCCGAACATCCCATGCGCGCTAATCAGAACCGTTATCAAGATAACAAAAGATACCAAAGCATACCACAACAATGCAATTAAACAGAGGGCACCAAACATAAAAGCAATAATAATAATAATAATAATAATAATAATAATAATAATAATAATAATTACAAACGAAAATCGAATAAATAAAAGGAAAATGGGATAAAATTAAACGCAACGCACACTTCAGTATTCGTTCGGGTGTAAAATTTACAAATGTTACATTAATCTAAATATTCAGACGACTTTAGGAGGCTAACTGTACATACAGACTATACAGTTTGTAAACCCTTTATTTAAGTATCTTTCTTTTTTTTTTTTTTCCACTGGGAAGAATTCAAATTAGTAACTTCAGATACAGCAATTTAACTTATCACAGCTCCTGTTAAAAAGGCAGATCTTTGAAAACCGCATGCTAACATTTACAACAGAGGTTCTAGTTACATGGAAGTATGTCTTTCCGATTAAATTTTTTACTCGCTCGAATATAAGATATTGGTAGAGCATGTTGAAATTTTGATGAATTATATAATTTCAAGCACAAAAATGTTCACTTCATATACGGTACCCTTACAATGCCGGAAGGGGAAAACATGCCGAGCGGACATATTGGATTCGTTCACCAGTCAGCTTGAACGAAGCGACTCACTTCAATCTCGCCGAGAAAGAGTGTACGTTATAGAAAGTGATGAGACTGTTTCGTACTTTACAACTGTGGCAGTAATGATATCCGGCATGCTCCGATGGCGAACAGACATAATACCTAACATTAAAAAAAACTTAGACACAGTTGAATTTTTACCACCCACCGCTAAAGTTAATGTAACGCCGGACACAAAGCACACGACAGTGGTTTGAAATCACTCAGAGCCTCCTTACAGGCCGAAGTACCAGGAAGCCACACCACAGACATTTCGCCGGTAGTTAAGCTGACGCACAACAACAACGGTTCCAGTGGCTGACACCAGAGCACGCTGGAAAAACATTTGACAATCAGTTGGCGAGCCAACCAATACGAAGTTCATAACAACACATCCCACCGTTATTTCACAATTTGCTCTAATCAGGTCTTTAAATGCATAGCAAATAACTATTTACGGCCAATTGCTGTGTTGTATTACATAGCCCAAAGTTAAATGATAGTTTCCTTTCTTTTTTTTTAATCCACATGTACTAATTCAGGTGTAGCGGTAATTCCACATAGTCCCAATACATTATACCGCTAGAAGTTGCTAGTCCATATCAACGCCAAGCATTGTTCACATTGAAATACACTTTAATCGTATTTACTGGAGATAGTGTTTGTTTTAAGGTATAAAACCGCATGGTCATCTGTCCGTATCGACAAAGAAAATTATGAAGATGATTATAAAAAGTGAGAAAAAGCCGTAAAGGAACGATCATTTGAAGAATAAGACAAGAGGGAGTGGAGGCCTACAATATCGAAAGTTCATGAAACTGACCAACAATATCAACATTGACCATTGTTGCGATCGGCTTTGTCTCTTCTGCTGCCACTCATCTCCGACTGCCGCGTCCCGAGTAAGAGAATAATCGCGGAAAGTAGCTGGGGAGTTGGAAATGCTCGTCAACCACGGGAACTCCAGGTAGTGAGCGGGTACATGCGAGTATCTGAGTAGGACATTATATTCATGTAATCATTTACATTTTTTTGTTCATTTCCAAACTCTATGAAGTTTGTTGAGTGGATACATTTCACCTTATAGCCTACTCCCTGGCCTGTAAGACAGTGTACAACCTCACTCCTTCTCCCCTGTTAATACTGAAGGTAGTGCTTTATAGTAATTTTCTGACTGTTGGGTTCAATTCATTGTCACTACTTGCCGATACGTCTTACAGTTACTTTTAATCCACCATTTTGGCACTGTAGGCCTACAATCATGGTTTATTTCTTGACTTTCCATTGTCGTGTTGTCAGTCGTCAGTGTTACATTTGCGGGTATAATTAAAGCATATTTTCTTTTTCTATGGTATTTTAAATGTGTTTGGGTAATACCGGTACCAGATAAGTAGAATCATGGGCGCCCGCAAGGGGGGGCAAGGGGGCGCTTGCCCCCCCCTGGAATTCTAAAAAGTTGATGTTCAATTGTTTAATATCATACCAGATTATTTCATAAACTGAACTTACTGACAGTCATCTAGCATCTGTAATATTCGCAAATTTATGTAAAAAATTTAATGTTGCTGACGTTATATTGGTATTTATATTCAAGAAAATTGTTAATGTGCCCCCCCTTGGAAAAGATCCTGCGGGCGCCCATGAGTAGAATTGCGGCATGTTCGAATATTACATTTAATAATGTAGATGGACTGAAACGACGAACGCAATTCGTCCAATACTTACGTATAGAATTAGATTAGGATGTCTCAGAAGCAGGAAGAATGTGTAGGAACTCCTCTGTCAAGGAAATCAACATTACATCGTCTGTAAAGATGTGTTCAGTTCAAATGGAAGGACATTTCGTTATTAACCTAACTTAACCTAACCCTGTTACCACTTTGGTACGGTTTGTGTATTCGTATTGACTTACTGCAAATGTATACGTAATATGTTTGCTCGTGTGTGTTATTACAGCGTGGTTTCTCTTCAGTCCGACGAATAATAACACATTTCAAGAAGGGAGCTGCACCGAAGAATACGGTTATAGTAATGCTTATATAAAAATAAAGACAGAACATTAAATTGAGTGAAGGTGAGAGAGTGTGCGTGTCTCCTTAATTCCTCATTAACCTTGAAAACCGACTTAATTATAAATATCTTGATTGATAATTTACTCGGGTAAGGGAACCTTCATTATTGATAGCTACTTATATTGAGGTTAGTTTTTATATCTCGTGTAACTAGTCAAGTTGACAGCAGTGATGAGGGAATGGAGGAGCAATATTTGCCTTTTAGTGTACTATCTCACTTCATGAGGACTATACTTATTCTTCTTTTCTAGCCTATTTCAGTCCACTGCTGGATATCGGCCTCTTCCATATGCTTCCATCGTCTTCGGTCTTGAGACACTTGGAACCAGCGTGTTCCAGTCAACAGCTTCATGTCGTCGAGCCATCTCTTCTGGGGTCTTCCAATGCCTCTCTTGTGTTCCCATGGTCTCCAGTGAACAATCCTAGAGGTCCACCTGTTGTAGCCTTGTCGATCTACGTGTCCTACCCATTGCCGTTTTAGTCTTGCTACTCTCTCTAGGATGTCTGTTACATTCGTTCTTCTCCTGATGTCCTCTGAACAGATCTTATCCCTAAGCCTGATCCCTAGATCTGTCGCTCCATGGCTCGTTGTGTTCGCTGAAGCTTGCGAGCACTTTCCTTCGCCAGAGTCATCGTTTCCAGACCGTAAGTAGTAATTGGCAGCACGCACGTATTATAATCCTTAATTGGAACGTCCTTGTTGGTGAGGATGAATCTTAGTTTTCGGAATGCTATCCAACTCATGCCTATTCTGCGAGAATTTCTGCACGTTGGATGTCTTTTCCAAGTTTTATCTTGTCTCCAAGATAGATGTACTCATCGACAGCTTCTATATATTGGTTTCCCATTTTAAGTGGTCGACTGTCTGGGCTTAGTATTTTCGTTTTAATTTCCAAACCAATCTTAGCAGAGGCAGTTTTTAATTCTTGGATCATGTTTTCTAGCTCATCTAGATTTTCACTTATGAGCACAATGTCATCGGCAAAACGCAGGTGGTTCAAATATAACCCGTTGATTTTTATTCCTTTATTATCCCAATGAAGGGTTTTGAATACATCTTCCAAGGCAAGGGTAACCAGCTTTGGAGAGATTGTGTCACCTTGTCGAACTCCTTTTCCAACTGGGATTTTATTGGTGATGAGGTCTTCGTCCACTCTGACTACCATTGTTGCTTGATCATAAATGTTTTCCAGAAGCTTTATATACCTTGAGTTTATCATAGCATTTTGAAGTGCCTTCATGATTGCCCAGATCTCCACTGAGTCAAAAGCTTTTTTATAATCAATGAAGGCCAGATGAATCTTGATGTTGTACTCAGTGGTTTTCTCGAGAAGAAGACGAATAGTCTGGATGTGTTGAACAGTTGGGAAACCTTTACGAAATCCCGCTTGCTCGGCAGGTTGATAAAAATCCAGTTCTCTTGTGAGGCGGTTGGTTCATTACAATTTTAGTCAGGAGCTTGTAAAGGTGTGATAACAAACTCACAGGACGATAGTTCTCAAAATTTTCCTTATCACCTTTCTTGAAGAGAAGTATCACTTCAGCACGTTTCCAATTTTCTGGTATTCTTCCAGAGTTAATACACTTGTTGATGAGTATTCTCATGGCTTCTAACAGATCTCTTGCTCCTAATTTCAGCATTTCATTCGTTATTTTATCCTCCTCAGGGGATTTTTTATTCCTTAGTTGTTTAAGTGCATTTTCAATCTCAGCAGTGGTTACTTCCGGTGTTACTTCATGTGTATAATTGTGGGCTAGTTGTTCATCGCTGGGTGGACTAAACACGTGTCACAAAATGTGACGTCACGTCTCTCCTCTACCACGAGCCTTCCTCAGATACTGTAACGAATTAGAGGAAAGAATGTGAACCAATGTCATTCAGCTCACGAGGTCATACGGATCATGGCGTGTTGCAAACAGGAACTACGCTGACGGGGAGATGATATTTTAACTACCAAGTGACGAAATATTGAAGACATAAATAATAGAGCTGAAACTCCTGTTTGCTCGTTTGAATGTGATGCGATCCGATGTTCAAGGGACGAAATGATGTCCAATATAATATGTAGGGCGAGATTATATAGGCACTAAAAACCAACCCGAATATACCATCTCATTAGCATTTGAAATTACTCAGGATATGTGAATCGTGCCACTTCGTTGTCAGCTAAAGGTTTTACGACAAGAACAAGTGGGCACCAATAATAATAATAATAATAATAATAATAATAATAATAATAATAATAATAATAATAGAAGTGAAGACACCTCTTGCAGACAATTACTATGTCAACAGAAATTTTAGTCAGCACATGTTACAATGGATAAGCAGATATTGTTCCAAATTTTGAACAGTAAAACTTTGGCTGCTGTAGGCTAATATATCTTTAAATTGAGAAAATGACCTTTCTACTTGTACTTCACACGATGTACGTGAGAGCAGCTAGCTCTGTTGGGATGAAACCTGGTGGTCCCTTCGAGAAAGCAGCAATGACCTTTCTACTTGTACTTCACACGATGTACGTGAGAGCAGCTAGCTTTGTTGGGATGAAACCTGGTGGCTCCCTTCGAGAATAGCAGCAATGACTAAAGCATCCTTCCAACCGGGATTCCTCCGCATTAAACTGATCTCATCTCCTATCGCTCCATTAAGGTTAGCAATGGTCACTTCCACCTCACGGACAATCCCTGCAGCTTTTACAAGAAGTAATTCTCTCCCTTCCAGCTGCTTTATTTTGGAAGGTAGCTGTTCTCAATGTACGTGAGACCGCAGAAGATCTTGGGGCTGGCCAGTGCCAGTGCAGAGTGCAGATTCAAGGCCAGGAGGTACGCTCTTGTCCTTTAATCACATTTAAGTGCCTGTCTTTGGTGGCTACCTGCAAAGAATACCATGTAAGAATGGGTGAAAAAATACGATTTAAAAACTTAATATATTTCGTCGTTTTAGGCACTTAACATGCACATATCTTCAAAATAGTAATTAATGCAGGAATTAGGCATTTATTGGCACAATAAAACCCACTTATTTCCTCTACAAATCGACAGAAACAGATTTTAGACTCGTGAGCCTACAATTTTGGGTTGAGGATAAAAGTAGGCGTTTATGACGAACTCCTCGCCTTACTGATAAAGGAACCTGGCGAGGACCATTGCAATACAAGCTAATGTCTTCGTATGAGTACCCCTGCCTGGTCTGCTGAGGAATATTTTCTACATTAAAAGATACCTGTGGAATTAACATATATACCGCTTCAATGTTTCAAGAACAAGGAGAAAGCTAGGTACGTATAGAGACATTAATCTATACAGAATTGCATCACAGGCAGGCCTTCAGATATCATTCGAGAAAACCAAGTATATGCAGAATTTTCAGCAAAAGTGCAAGAAAGATAACATTATAATAATTTCGTGTGGCTATTTCTAGCCGGGTGCAGCCCTTGTAAGGCAGACCCTCCGATGAGGGTGGGCGGCATCTGCCATATGTAGGTAACTGCGTGTTATTGTGGTGGAGGATAGTGTTATGTGTGGTATGCGAGTTGCAGGGATGTTGAGGACAGCACAAACACCCAGCCCCCGAGCCATTGGAATTAACCAATTAAGGTTAAAATCCCCGACCCGGCCGGGAATCGAACCCGGGACCCTCTGAACCGAAGGCCAGTACGTTGACCATTCAGCCAACGAGTCGGACAAGATAACATTGAAACGGTATATATGTTAATTTCACAGGTATCTTTTAATGTAGAAAATATTCCTCAGCAGACCAGGCAGGGGTACTCATACGAAGACATTAGCTTGTATTGCAATGGTCCTCGCCAGGTTCCTTTATCAGTAAGGCGAGGAGTCATCTGCGAAAGCCGAGCATTATTATTATTATTATTATTATTATTATTATTATTATTATTAGTAGTAGTAGTATTAGTATTAAACTCTCGTGTCCAACTCCTTTGCTGAATGGCCAGCCTTGAGGCCTCCGGTTCAGTGGGTGTCGGGTCGGAGATTTCAATTTCGTTTGATTAATTCTTCTGGCTCGGGGACTGGGTATTTGTGTTTGTCCCAACACATACAACATACTACAAGACCAACCATCAGAGAAACATGCACTTCTATGCACATGGAGCATCTTAGCGTAAACCAGTGCCGACCCGAGATAACTGAAACATGATCGACATAACAAATGTGTTGAAGACGAAGAAACCAGCACCGGATTCTTATGTCACTTCACTCGTATGGTGGCGCTGTTATCAACTCGAACACGTCAAAAGGGAGAGTGATGATTGTCGCCAGTACTGAGAACATGTGTGTAGAGTTTCGTGACGTTAGCTGCAATAATACCGAAACAGATTGACCCTGACTGGGAGGGCTATGTAACAGCCCTTTCCCAGCCATTTACAACACAATGTCCCAGCACTGTATGGGAGGGCGAAAAATCAGGTACAGGTACATCAAGAGAAAGCATCCAGCACACCTCTCGTTGGACTCGTCGCTTCTTAGAGAGAGTGGAGATGGAAACTGCAATCCGCGCAATTCCTATCACTGGCATTCCGATGAAGGCACCGGATGGGTCACCCATGGAATTCTGTGCATTTGGACTCCTAAAAAGGGCCTTAAGAAATCCAAGGAATGTATAAGAAGCGTGATTTATTGATATAAAAGAATGGGATCACTGCTGTATGGAATAAAAAAGGCAAAGGCCGACTGGGCTTAATTCCAGAGGAAACACGACTGGCCACGAGCAGTACAGCAGAAGTGAAGGCCCTTGTCTCAGGCGGTAGTCCTGCCCCCAAAGGACTATTGCACGTAAGTTGGGGATGTCCGTTTCACCAGCTAACACCATAATCAATAAGGACGTGCAATCAGTAAAGGGGGACAAGCGCCGAGTTCCCAAGCTGTTGTCTCGTCACATTTCGGAACGTCGCACTAACGCAAGAAAGCTGCATGAAGGCTACAGATGGAAAATGTGGTGACATTAGACGAAGCATAGTGTACCTTAGTGACTGTAACAAACCCCACTCGATTCATTACTGCCCTAGAGACAAAACTACATTATCAAACATTGCATAAAGAATACCAGGAAAGTTTTCCAAGGGGTTTCTTGATCATCGCTGGATACGTCTTATACAATGTCAATTTAACCATTCACCATGTCGCTAATAATGCGAAGGTGAACTTTACAACTACCAGCAAGAGGTTTCAAGTCCGATATCCCAGCACTGTATGCCACACCTCTCGTCCCACTTGTCTGTTCTTAGAGAGAATGGGGATGGAAACAGGAAACCGTGCAATTCCAGTGAAGGCACCCGACATCTGTGCATTTGGATTCCGGAAAAGGGCCTTAGGAAATAGACATCCACGCACTATCAATTGCCTCTGGAGAGCCTATCAGGAGGAGTGGGATAAGACAGAGTAGCTAGCTCTGCGAAAAAGTCTGCTCCTATGGAAATTACGTTGTCGGCCTACAGCTAGAAATACTGGCTTTCTAATTGGTGGGGACAGGGCTTCAAACATCGTCCCGCCGTCTGCAGACAACGGGAAATGACAAATGTCGGCGAATTGTCTTTCAGATATGATTATACTTATGTTTCATTTTACACATATCCGCCCCAGTTTGTCCTCTTGAATTCCAACTTTATCTTCATATTGTGATCTTTCCTACTTTTAAAGACACCACTCAAACTTATTCGTCTACCGATGTCATTCCACGCCATCTCTCCACTCACACCTCGGAATATACCACTTAGTCGAGCCGATCGTCTCCTTTCTCCCAATTCTTCCCAGCCCCAAACTTCGCAACATTTTTGTAACGCTACTCTTTTCTCGGAAATCACCCAGAACAAATCGAGTTGCTTTTCTTTGGATTTTTTCCAGTTCTCGAATCAAGTAATCCTTGTGAGTGGTCCCGTACACTGGAACCATACTATAGTTCGGGTCTTACCAGAGACTCATACTCTCTCTCCTTTACACCCTTACTACAATCCTCCAATACCCTCATAACCGTGTGCAGAGATCTGTACCCTTTCTTTAAAATACCGTTTGAGTGATAGCTCTTATAATAACACCTAGTAGGTACAGTGATCCCCTTAAGGAACTCTGTGAATAATGTAACGATTTTGTACATATCTAGGTAATTAAGCAATAAAAATGGGTCAGCTCATTTGATTTTCAGACTACAATAAAATAATTGGCGAATTTAATCTCATGTAGAATAGATTTCGATTGCTAAAGTTGGGTTTAGCGTTCCTTAAAAAGTGAGCAATTCTAACCCTTTGCCTGTGAAGTACAGCAAGTGCGAGTTCCTCAGCTGAATACAACAGCACTGATACTTTCTCGCCAGGTGCGGTCTTGAAACGAAATCCAGGTTATTCAAGTTCTGTAACTGTTTGCAAGATCTTTATTGGGGAACAAGATGAGCCCCCGAAATATATTTCGCTCTTTTAAAATGTACACCGGTCACTTCCTGCGACGTTGAACGGTCCTTCTCAGCCCACAAAGTCATTTTATCAGTTCAGCGCCAAAACATCACAATGGAAAACATGGAAAAGTACTTGGTGACACGCGACAGTCTAGCCTAAACAAGCATCGAGTGCAGACGTGCTGGGTCGAGTGTGCGGGTAGAGTGGGAGTGTGAGCGGTGAGTGCAAGAGGGAAGACGAGAGTGAAGAGGTAGGATAGCTATCGGAAGATGGCAGGGGAGAAGGAAGAAGGAAACAGCCGAAAATGAAGGAGGTAATGTGGAAATAAGACTGAAGGGTGAGATGATATTGGCGGTAGCGGTGATTATGGTACTGCTAGTTACAGGGGGCGTGGAAGTAAACCCCGGCCCGACTTCCAGTGGCAATATCAGCGGGGAAGATGTGGAGGTCATGAGGAGGGTTGTAAAGGAGGTTGTGGAAGAAGTATGCCCATTTGAGGTTTAAAATATGATTCAGGAACAAGTGAAAGAGTTCGAAAGTATGAGGCAATGGTTCCCTGAAAAAACAGACGAAACAATGATCAAAGTGGGAAACAACGGGAGAGAAATTGTGTCACTCAAAGAGAAAATAAGTAATATGGAAGAAGAGGTGGTGAAGCTGAAGACAGAAATAGAAGACCGTACCCATGAACGCAGGAAGAAATGTTTATTTATATATGGACTGCCGGAATAAAAAGGAGAGGACAAAGTGATGACAGTTAACAAAGTTGTGGAAGTCATCCAAAACAGAATGAAAATTAACTTCAGTAAAGTTGATATAGACGATGTGGAAAGGATAGATAAGGCACAGGGTAACAGGCCGATAAAAGTGAAGCTGTTATCCACCCTGATGGCGGAAATAGTGATAAGAAATGCGGATAATCTACAGAATACACGAATTTAGATTAAAAGATACATAGGAAGAGAAGGAATTAAGAATATAGAACCCTAAAGAAACATTTAGTGAGGACCAGACTTCAAGGATTAAGAGTTCACATTAGGGGTCAGCAATTAGTGATAACCAATGGCCAATGGGCCAGATTTTGGACATTGACTAAATTACGGGAATTAGAATAGAATTTTAAGCAAGAAGAAGTGATGGGGGAAGAGAGTGGAAGAAAGGCAAATTATAGAAAGCAATGTCGGAGAAGACGGACATGGTGATAAGGAAAGAACCAAGGGAAACAGGAAGCTGAGTGAGGAAATGCAGGGAGATGAACATGGTGTAAGAGTGGTTGTGCATATTGAAAAGGAAAGTGCAGTGGACAATAGAATAGACAATAGTGGAGAATAGAAATGTGTAGGGAAGCAGAGACAGGCAGGGAGGTTAGCACAGTGAAGGAATGGACGTGCAGAGTGGAGAACAGGGAGAGAATAAAACCGTTTATGAAGAAAGGGAGGAGCAAGAGCTCAAGTGATCTATGGGGAATTAAAAAATGATGAGGGTATAGCAACAAGAAGTGAAAAGTCAGGTAAAGTTAGTTAGTAAGTAAGTAAGTAAGTAAGTAAGTAAGTAAGGAACTAGTGGATTGAAGACATGGTGGTAATATCAGGAAAGATGGTTCGGTTGGTTAAGAATTAGGATGTTATAGTGGTTGTGAGGATTTGAAATACAGAGTGAATTGCATTTGAAATATATAGTGAATTTAGTTGTTAAGTGTGATTTTGTTAGGAATGGTAGATTTAAGGATTAAGCTGGAAGGAGAGTGGAGTTGGCGGGGTGATATTTAGAGTGAATGTAAATAAGGAAAGATGGTCTGGTTTGTTAAGAGTATGTAGAAATTGGTAAGTGGTGGAGTGTGCTTGTTAATAGGATTTGAAATGTATAGTGAATTTAGTGGTTAAATGCGATTTTGATAGGTGTGATTGTAGTTAAGTAGAGTTGAATTATAAGTGAAAGTGTGATTTTGGGAGACGGTTGCTAAAAGGGTTGGTATATTGAATGTTTTTTAATCAAGTTAGAGTTGGGAGGTGATGGAGTGGGTTTGTTCGTTGCGTAAGAGGATGATTTGGTGGTATGTGTCGGTATTTTGAGCGATTGTTGCTAAGAGCGAGTATGGTCAAAGATGGGTGGATAATTTATTGTGAGTATAAATAACAGAAGATGGTCAGGTGTGTTAACTGAATTGTACGTGGTAGATATGTGGAGTCTGGTCTAACGAAGGAGAGAAGGATTAAGCTGGAAGGTGAGTGGAGTTAATTGTGAATTGAGGGATTGTTATTTTAATAGAGTGTGTTTGTAATTATGTTATGTTGGCAGATGATAACGCAAGGTGGTCAGGTTTGATAATTGAATTGTATTGAATTGTAAGTGGTGGTACGTTCGTAAGTAAGTTAAGTTGGCAGATGGTACCGGTAACGCAAGGTGGTCAGGTTTGATAATTGAATTGTATTGAATTGTAAGTGGTGGTACGTTCGTAAGTAAGTTAAGTTGGCAGATGGTAACGCAAGGTGGTCGGGTTTGATAATTGAATTGAATTGTATTGAATTGTAAGTGGTGGTATGAGATGAGAGGAGGGATTTGTGCGTGGTGGTTTATGGACGGGAATTATGAAGCGGTATTAGCTTGGTAGAGTTTGGCTTATTATGAGACGGTAATGAAAGAAGTGGAGTATATTTTAATGTGGAGTTTGGCTTGATTCGTTTGTTTACAATTAGAATAGAAGATATAGTATAATTAAGTGTAATGGTGATTATAATGGTTGGTAAAGAGTGTAATACTGGATTGTATTGGTGGATTTAGCTTGTAATTATTTAAATTGCAAGTAGTTAGATAATGTATCATAGTGAGTAATGGAATTAGAACAATGTACTAGGTAGATACACGAGACAACGTTGTTCTGGTTCAACAAGTGGTGATGACTTGCTGTGTCAGTCAGGACAAGCGCCATGTGCCGATCTGCCGTATATTTTATTTTATTTTACCTTATTTTATGCCATTTTGTTTTGTGTTCACACAGTTGTCGTATTCCCACGGATAACGTATCACCGAAAAGGAGGCAACCGTGGGCCTTTTGGCAGTGTCTGTCGATCATTTCATGGAAATTTATTTTGATGTGTCTGTTACCGGTAGTTGTTTATTTTTTCAGCAAATGTAAATTGATTGAACATAAGATGATAGGGTTATACATTGTTATCTTTCTTCGTTGTAGATCATTAAGGTCATGTACTGTAGATCTGGAGGAAAATAAATGCTATCTACTACTACTACCCGCCTTGTACTTGGTGACACACAGAGCATACTTGTACCATTTGTGTTACTTAATAGGGGTTTAAAGACAGGTTCTACATTAACTTTATTTAGTAACATTTATTTGCTTCATTTTGAGGGCATGAGGGCGACAGGAAATTAGCTACAACAATATATTGCGAAATATACTCCGGGATGTACAGTATATAGGACATTATTGTTAAACATTTGTAGTGTCAACAAGAATACCAGTTGGATGATATCGAATTGGCGCTAAAGGAACCATTCCTCTCTTTTTCGTGAAGTTCTGCAAAACATTCAACTTCGATCAGGCATTGACAAGAGGCTGCCTTGAAATATTCTATCCAAATCCCCAAGAACCATATCTCCCAAACTTTTTAATGCAACATTTTCAAATGTGCTTAACAAATATTATGTAATCATCTCACAACGTTTAAACATTTATGAGCCAGATTTTCGAATTTCGCAAAACTAAGGTTTTCAGTTCGATTCAAAGGGGCCATGTATGATGTGACAGTAGCATTACTAGTGGCAGAGTTAGTCAACCAATGAGTTTCTGGTTTGAGGTTATGAATGACGTGGCTATGTCGTGTACCATTATGTCTCCAAAACGAAACGTAGTTTAGTCAGGGGCAGCTTTTCAGGTGAAGTGCCATTTCACCATTTATTTTTACCAGAATGATTTTTTTAAAATTTATTCTTATGACATTTGTTGGTTTTACGGAAAGAAAATGTTTTTTGTACGGCGTTTGGAGCACCAAGAGTTCGCAGAACCAGGGAAACTCACGAAAGCGCCGGCTGTCGGCACCCACAGTACGGTGCGTGAGCTTGTGTGAAGACGAGAGTTTTTTTTTTATCGGGGGGGCCCCCGAAGCCCGCTCCTCCCGCGTGACCAACGACTCAATCTACATGGCCTCCGACATGCTATTATTTCTAAGAAGAAGAAAGAGATAGCAGGGAAGAGTGGGAAGTGATACAAGGAGTATCTGCCTGTTTCCATGTCAAACACGCTACCAGGCGATATTGTATTAGGTATATGGTGTTGAAGTATGGTATTGAAGGGTCGGGGAAAAACCACATAGGCAGAAAGAAGAAAGAGCCTACATGTAAAACCTGACATCTTGTGATAGCACATGCAAGGATGTGGGCTGGAAAAGACCAGAGGTAGTGTTAGTTAGGAACAGGTAACATGCACAAAACATAAACCAATTCCTTGCCGTTCCATCACCTGGGGATCAGTCCGTCTGGGCACTGCTGTGACTAGCACGGTCCTTGCCGGCTGCGGAGCCATGCGTCGAGTACCACTAGGGCCTGTCGCACGACTCCGCCTCCTTGGGGTACCTCGTACCCAGTCTCCGATCCCGGAGAATGAGGCCAAGCCCGCCGAGGCGGGGGCCTCCTGGAAGGGGGTGGGTCATGACGCCGGGCCTCCTTCCTCTCTGCCCGCGCCATGGCCCGGTAGACAGGGCAACTGCGATGGGAGGCCGGGTGGCCCCCCGAGCAGTTGGCGCACACCGGCGCGTCTCTAAGTGTTGCGCAGGCCGTGTAGTGGTGATCACCACCACAGCGGTTGCACCTCACCTCGAGCCCACAGCTGACCTGACGGTGGCCCCACCTCAGACAGCGGAAACACTGCAAGAGCTGCTGAGGGGGACGTTTCACTCTCACCTGACTGCCGCTACCCGCTGAGGTCCTCTCCTGATTGGCTCCTCGGTTGACTGCTGTCCTGGGAGCAGTCCTGGGTTGCGCCTTGGCGGTCCTCTCCTGGTGAGCCAGCGTCGCCTTCTGCTTCCTGGTGCGGCGTCGTCTTCTTCTTCTTCCTCCCGGGGGTTGCTTCTCGGCGGGGGAAGAGGCCTCGTCCTGGTGGCCCTCTTCCCGGCCTGGTGACCCCGGGGTAGTTGGTGGCTCCGCTGCGTCGCCATCTTCTTCTTTCCCCTGGCTGGCGTCGGCGTCGGCGTGGGTTGGTCCCAAGGGTTGCTTCTCGGCTGGGGAAGAGGCCTCGCCCTGGTGGCCCTCCTCCCGGCCTGGTGACCCCGGGGTAGCTGCCGGCTCCTCTGCGTCGCCATCTTCTTCTTTCTCCTGGCTGGCGGCGGCGGTGGCGTCGGTCGGTGCTAACACTCGACTGCGTTCCCTGTCCTGGGGGGCGCACATCGAGGTCTGCAACTCGACAGACGTGCAGGCAGGCTGGACCTGGGCAGCAGTATCAGTACGCCAGGGGGCGTCCTTCTCCACCGCTGTGCTGCTCTCCACCAACACGGGCGCGTTCCTGGTTTGCGCCCGGGTAACAGGCCCTTCCTGGTAGGCCTGCGTCTGCGACCACTTCGCCCTGGTTGTCGCCTTGTTGGTCTGCGTGTACTTCGTGGAGTACAGCTTTCCAACTGGAGTCGCGTCGTCGCGGCGCTCGGGAGCGCCGCCGTCGTCCTCGGTCGTTGGCTCCGTCTGCGAGGCTGCCTCCTGGTAGCCCGAGACGTCCAGGTGCTCCCTGAGTCCTGGTAGGCGGGCAACCTGGAACTGCTGGGACGCGCGCTCCTCGTAGACCCTGAAGCTGGCTGCGTCGTTAGGGCGGATGATGATCGCCCAGGAAGCAACCATAATGCCGATGATCGGCAGGAGTGGCTCTCCGATGAACTCCGCAGTCGCATTCAGGTGGTCGAAGACGCTCAGCGTCCCCTCGTAGTCGCTTTCCCCCGGCCGGTTGAACACCACCAGTCCCGGGCGTTCACAGCTGGGGACATCCGCCGTGTCGAGCGCGTCCAGCAGCTTCTCGACGGCTCCCTGGTAGTCGTAGTCGACCAGTCTCACTGGTAGGGTCGGCTTCTCCATCCTGGTCCTCCTGTAAGATAACCTGAAACAGAAGAAAGAGCGAGCACTGAGAAGTGCTACAGCTCAGACAATGCTCCTTCGAAAATGTACTAATAAGTATAAGTGCCTGGCTGATACTTGAAAAGTACAGAGCGCCTGGCAAGGAGAGAGAGAGCGCAGCGAGAGGCACGTATGTCCTTTCACTACGGCAGTCAGCTCGTCCTTTCTGAAGACGAGAGATTCAGCAGCTGGATTTACCTCCCAAGTGCCGCTTGGCCTTGGTGGTTGCCATGACAACCGTGACGTCACCCGCGTACTCAACTCAGTGCGAAATGTACAAGTGAAGTTGCGGGAAGATCGGAATGTTTTGTCTTCCCTGCGTCATCCTGTGTGAAGTACGAGTACTTACGCATCGTGGTTCATTCGTAGTGTTGTGCTGTTTTATTTAAATAAGTTATGTATCATGTTTATGACATAGTGTGTGTTGTATTATAAACACCATTCTCACGTTGGAGAAACGAAGATCAGAATGAAGTTCTACGTTTTGATCGCCCTACTGAATCACTGCAGATTTGTGCTACAAAAGAAGTGAAACATTCCGGTAAATCTTACAATCTTAGTTTCAGACGATCGTGGTTTAAGGAATTTCCATGGTTGTGCTCCTCTCCAGCTCTACAGAAGTTGTTTTGTTGGGTCTGCTTGCCTTTTATCAATAAAAATAACGTTTGGAATAAAGAAGGATTTTCAGCCCTTTTGAACATAACACGTTCTTTACATAAGCACTCAGACTCTGGAGAACATAAAATACGGCAGATAGATTTAAGATACTGGAAACAAACCAAAATACGATCTCTGATGTCCTGAAGGAAAATGCCAGACTGTATATTGTAATTGTACAGTTCAGTGAAAATGTACATTTAAATAGGCTTTTCCTTCAGTTGGTAATTGATGCAGTGCTCTATTTAAGTAAGCAAGAACTAGCTTTTCGTGGTCACGACGAAACATTAAATTCAATAAATCGTGGTCACGTGCTGGACCCTCCGCCAGTCACAGGTACGAGGTACGGGTACAAAACAACCAAAAAAACACGTAGTTCCTAAATCTTGTCCTCCTCTGTGGTGTAGTGGTTAGTGTGATTAGCTGCCACCCCGGAGGCCCGGGTTCGATTCCCGACTCTGCCACGAAATTTGAAAAGTGGTACGAGGGCTGGAACGGAGTAGAGGTGGGCTCGATTCCCACCTCAGCCATCCTGGAAGTGGTTTTCCGTGGTTTCCCACTTCTCCTCCAGGCAAATGCCGGGATGGTACCTAACTTAAGGCCACGGCCGCTTCCTTCCCTCTTCCTTGTCTATCCCTTCTAATCTTCCCATCCCTCCACAAGGCCCCTGTTCAGCATAGCAGGTGAGGCTGCCTTGGCGAGGTACTGGTCATCCTCCCGAGTTGTATCCCCCGACCCAGAGTCTGAAGCTCCAGGACATTGTCCTTGAGGCGGTAGAGGTGGAATCCGTCGCTGAGTCCGAGGGAAAAACCAACCCTGGAGGGTAAACAGATTAAGAAAGAAAGAAGTTCCTAAATCTGTCGTTCGAAACCGAACGGTAATAGCTCTTCTCCATACTTTACGAGCCGCCACTGAGTTTACATCAAATAATACGTTAGAAAAGTGAAAAATATAGTGAGGGACCAGGACCGAGTGGTCGTTCGGATGAAGATGTGATTGTAGAGCGATCAACAAAGATCGACGTTCAAACACTTGGAACGATGTCCAAGTGCAGAAGCAACGTAAAGCTCGTCAACAAGAACAACGAAAACGACGGGATTATAAACACTATCTCGTCATGTCCGGCAGCTGTACAGTACATTGTAAGCAATCTCATTCTTTACTTCTTCATGTCATAAAAATTCCCTTTTCTACATTTTGTGAAGTCACACTTTCAATGTTCTGTTGCTTCTCCAAACGACTAGAACTGTGGACTTTTGTATACTTTGTCCTGAGGGCAATCTCCAGTTGGGAAAGTACAAACAAACAAACAAACAAACAAACAAACAAACAAACAAACAAACAAACAAACAAATAAATAAATAAAAAACACTTTGGAAAGGGAATCACAGTCCAAAGAGAGGGAATGAAAACCCTGAGATTTGCAGATTGTGACTCTGCAAAAGATCTGGAGAAATTGTTGAATGATGAGTCCTGGGGAAGAACAAGATGGAAGTAAAAAGTCCAAAAGAAAAGTATTGGAGTGCAGTGAGGTGAAGCACGATGTTGATGGAGGACTGGCACAGCCTTTCTTAAGAAAATACATTGTGTCACTTCTAACATCAATACAGAAATATGTTTTTGGAGTGTGTGGAAGTGGAACATGGACGATAACTAGCTCGGAGAGAAAGAGAATAGAAGCTTTTGAAATGTGAAGATAGATCGGAGCACGAGTGAAAAGAGGAGATGTATTTGCCTGAATTTGACCAGAAGAAGAGATAGAATGACAGGACACATACCCAGGACTTGTTGGGATGGTTTCTGAGGGAAGTGTAAGCAGTAAGAACGGTAGCGGTAGATGACTAACGTACATGTAGAAATGAAAAAGGTTAGCACAGCATGGGATCAAAGAAGTGTATGGACTGATTCAAACAAAAACAACGTGCTGTTAAAATTTGCCAAGTTCATTTTCTTCTCCGGGGCGGGGGAGGGTTGTGTAGTGGCGCCCCCTCTCGCCGCATGCCCCGCCCACCAACACTAGCTATATTGGTAGTGACGTGAGGGAGCTCGCTGTAGTTGTGTCACGAGGCGCTGCAACAGTACAGGTCAGTATTCAACATATTATTGACGGGCTGGCTCAGTCCGATGGTATACGTCAGCCTCGTGTTGATAGATTCACTAGCATGTAAGAGAACTCCACATCTCCAAAAACCTTGAAAGTAGTTAGTGGTCGTAAAATGCAATAGCATTATTATCTCTGTGTTTTCCATCTTCAGCAAGAGTTATTTTACCTTTGTTGCCCACTTCCTAACACACACACTGATTTACAGGGAGCAGATATCTGACAGTGCAGTTTTTCATGCTGATGTCAAATCTGCTCTATCTCATCAGGTTTTCAAGACGTCGAAGAAGATTTATTTTTCGTGGAACAGCATTCATCGAGAATTGTTTTCATCGTTTTTCGTTATTTTTTATACAAAAGCCGAACATTTTCTTCTTTTTTTAAATTGTCATTGAACCGGGCGAGTTGGCCGTGCGCGTAGAGGCGCGCGGCTGTGCGCTCGCATCCGGGAGATAGTGGGTTCGAGCCCCACTGTCGGCAGCCCTGAAAATGATTTTCCGTGGTTTCCCATTTTCACACCAGGCAAATGCTGGGGCTGTACCTTAATTAAGGCCATGGCCTTTCTTTCCAACTCCTAGGCCTTTCCTATCCCATCGTCTCCATAAGACCTATCTGTCTCTGTGCGACGTAAAGCAACTAGCAAAAAAGAAAAAAATTGTCATTGACAGTGGACTTTATGGCGTCCAGAAGTTGCACAATTCACCAAATTGGTTTTTGCAACGTGTGAGGCTGTGTAACAGATATGTGCCATTTGAAGTATTCATGCACTCCGTGTGGCAATCAGTTGTGTCAGTAGTTCGAACCCACACCCAATCGACTTTTACAAACTGAAACTGGCAATAAAGTAAACAAAATAGTAAAACCAAGAGATCTGTTAAATCTATTTTCTAAGAAGCCTTGAACATAGAGTTCGCTGTTGTTCTTGTTGCAATCTGAGTATCAGTGTCCTTGGCCTGCGCTACTGGTCTATATCTCCAGAACGGCGGCTGGTGCATGTTTCATTTATCTCTTGGATACAAAAAAATCCACCAAAGTCATCAGCGGCCTGTCCCTTGGCCTTGACAATATGAACCTGAGTGAGGTATGAGCGATTCCTTATGTAGCCAGTCCCTGCTCTGAGTGGTGTGAAAATACCGCTCGTAGCGTTGTTTGGTGCATGAATCTCAGTGGCCTTGGCAGACGGATATGTAATAGCGAGGAAAGCAACGGGAAACTACTTCTCTCCTCCTTTTCCCAGCTGTTGGCTGACATGCAGTGTAATGGCTTTCTGTTATCTTGATCGTTTCGCGGTTGATATCACCAAGGATATGTTTCAGAACGGCGCCATCTTCTCATTGTGCACTTCCTTCCTGTAACTAAGTGAACACCGTTCTACTCCTCAGTCAAGATTTAAACATCCTTGAAATGGCCGGAAAACGAAGCTAGGACTGAAGGACAGGCACGCAGTAAGCACTTCACATCTTGTTTTCTCTACCAGCACACAGCGTCCTCTTCCCCAACTAAAATGTGTGTCCGTTTGTAGCTGCAGTGCTCTTTTGTAAATGTTTGTTTCGAAATCCACTCGTTCACTTGATTTTTTCAGTAGTAGTGTATTTTTTATTATTAATACATACATCGCAATTGGGAAATAGTAATGTGATAATAAAGTATATTTAAAACATAATTACCCAAGAACAAAACTACAACAACAAAAGTACAAGAAGCAATTTCATGGAATGAAAATACTGCAACAAGTACCACTACGTAGTAAATCTAGCAGAAAATCACAAATTCAGTGTCCGTAATTTACTTTTCACACGAACACTAAATGACTTGATACCGGAAGGGCCCAACATTCCTCCATAAGTACGAGGGAGGTTCCTAACCCAACTCCCGCGAGCTCTAGTTCTTCTAATTAATGGTATTCGTCTTATTCCCGTTCACGAATCGCACCGCTCTTCTTTGAACTTCAAAGCTTTAATAATTTTACTCGTACGTGTATCGTTGTTAGGGAATTAAAGCGGCTGTGGTGGTGGTGATTATTGTTTTAAGAGGAAGTACAAACGGGCAACCATCCTCTATATAACACTAATCAGACGAAAAACATGGAATGAGTCCGACACTTCGAAAAATGAAGGTATCGGTCAAAGGAAGACAAGGGCCCCGAAGGCCGTGAAAATGAAAGACTCGCTAGCCCTCCATACGTAATACCGTCGCGGTCTGAAAAGAACAAGAGTTGACCAAGGGAGGTCAGATAGAATAGATGAAAGTG
This sequence comes from Anabrus simplex, assembly GCF_040414725.1. Classification (NCBI taxonomy): domain Eukaryota; kingdom Metazoa; phylum Arthropoda; class Insecta; order Orthoptera; family Tettigoniidae; genus Anabrus; species Anabrus simplex. The sequence continues at coordinate 131,124,541 of NC_090274.1, forward strand.
AGGAGCCTGGCAAAAGTAAGTGGAAGCTATGCCAGGACTCAGCTGAGGGCCCCGTGGTCGCCAGACCACGCTCCAAAGTTCAGAGCCCCTGAGGCCCATTTTAGTGGCCTCTTACCACAGGTAGGGGATACCGTGGGTGTTATTCTACCGCCCCCACCCACAGGGGGAGGAATGAAAGCCTCGCAATTCGACTCACGAGAAAGAAAACACGTTGTCTTGTGAAGGCGTGTCGCTTTGCCTGAGAAGAGTCCACTTTACTTTACTTTGCCCAGCGACAATACAGTATATTATTATTGTTGGTGTAGCGGTTTAGCTGCTTGCCTGTTGTCCCGGAGACAGTGCTTTGATTCCTGGTGTTGTTGGGGTGGGATTTTCAGTTGAAAACCCCGTGGTATCAGGAATGGCATGCGACGTTATATCCTCGGTCACACCTCAGAGCGTGCAGCGACCCTGAGCAAGCGGGACAAGCTCCATCCAGCAACAGTCATTTGTTATAATAATAACAATAATCATTACGACCCCTGAGGATCACGAGTGACTTGTTCGGTACGTCTTCTTTCTTCATTCTCTCACTCCTCCTCTTTCTCTCGGCTTCCATGATCTGAATCTGGATCCTGGTGTCTGTCCATCTGTGACCTTCCACAAGCTTTTTGTATTTGGACCTATCCTGTACTGTCATCACTGGATATTTCTCCTTTATGCCAATAGTCTCCCAATTTTCTCTGACTTCCTTCATCCACTTATTTCCAGTTAACCGCTTGCATTCCATATCTTCTTCGTCAGCCTACTGTCATCCATCCTCATGAGATGTCTAACAAATCCTAACCTTCTCTTTCTTATCGCACTCGAGATTGGTTCTATACTCGCATATAGTTCCTGCCTTGAACTGTGTACCCAGATTTCACCTTGCACGGCTGGGTGGCTCAGACGGTTGACGCGCTGGCCTTCTGACCCCAACTTGGCTCGTTCGATCCTGGCTCAGTCCGCTGGTATTTGAAGGTTTTCAAATACGTCAGCCTCGTGGCGGTAGATTTACTGACACATAAAACAACTCCTGCGGGACTAAATTCCGACACCTCGGCATCTTGTAAAACTGTAAAAGTAGTTAGTGCAACGTAAAGCAAATAACATTATTATTTAAATAATAATAATAATAATAATAATAATAATAATAATAATAATAATAATAATATAGTCGAAATCGACTCTAACGATCCCGAAGGGATGACCTATCAAAGGTCGATACTCGCACAAAGCAGCTTTTTCCTCTTCCTAAAACTGTCATGGGATAACAGCTGCCTTAGGCAAGGTATTTAAAGCAAGGAGTCTGAAGCTGACTGTTTATCGCACGGTAGTGAGACCTGTATGGTGCGGAAACTTGGACTATGACACAAAGTGACGAGGAGTTGCTACGGAGATGGGAAAGGAAGATACTTAGGGAAGTCTATGGACCAATAAGAATGGTGGACTCTAGCGAATCAGAAATAATAAGGAAATCAGAGAGCTGTATAATAAACCAGATATAGTAGCGGAAATAAAGAGTAGTAGGCTGCGATGGTTGGGACATGTAGAAAGAATGACAAAGTCTTTGATGGGAAACCAGAAGGACGTCGTATGAGTGGAAGACTGAGGATCATATGGTTGGACAGCGTGGAGGAGGATTTGAGACGGATGGGAATTAGAAAATGGGGAACCAGAGCAGTCAACAGAGAAGAGTGGGTGGAGATTGTCCAGGAGGCCAAGGCCCTACAGGGGCTGTAGCGCCAAGGAGTAAGTAAGTAAGTAAGTAAAACGGTCATGTTTAGGCTCCACATTTACATGGTTAATTGAAAGAATTAAAGTAAAAGGTCAAAAACATAACTGAGTACCGTACAGTATTTGTAGAGGAGCACTACGAGGAATTTCATTGGTTTCCCTTGAAGATCATCCAATCTTCGTGCCGAGATGATGTGGCCCGCTTGAAAGTGTTAACAATACTCTTCGAAAAGAGATTGTGTTTCCTTTCTGTCCTTCCACATTGTAGAAATAACTCAGGGGGCATGGTGACATTTGAATACATTTGATATACTAAAGACAATGGCTTGGGATATAGTACCATATCTGAAGTACTTATTTGATTATTGTTTGGCCGAAGGAGCTATACCAGATGAATGGAGAGTTGCTATAGTAGCCCCTGTGTATAAAGGAAAGGGTGATAGACATAAAGCTGAAAATTACAGGCCAGTCAGTTTGACATGCATTGTATGTAAGCTTTGGGAAAACATTCTTTCTGATTATATAAGACATGTTTGCAAAATTAATAATTGGTTTGATAGAAGGCAGTTTGGGTTTAGGAAAGGTTATTCCACTGAAGCCCAACTTGTAGGATTCCAGCAAGATATAGCAGATATCCTGGATTCAGGAGGTCAGTTGGACTGTATTGCGATTGACTTATCTCAGGCATTTGATAGGGTAGATCATGGGAGACTACTGGCAAAAATGAGTGCAATTGGACTAGACAAAAGAGTGACTGAATGGGTGGCTCTGTTTCTAGAAAATAGAACTCAGAGAATTAGAGTAGGTGAAGCTTTATCTGTCCCTGTAAAAATTAAGAGGGGAATTCCTCAAGACAGTATTATTGGACCTTTATGTTTTCATATATATCAATGATATGTGTAAAGAAGTGGAATCAGAGATACGGCTTTTCGCAGATGATGTTATTCTGTACAGAGTAATAAATAAGTTACAAGATTGTGAGCAACTGCAAAATGACCTCGATAATGTTGTGAGATGGACAGTAGGCAAAGGTATGATGATAAATGGGAATAAAAGTCAGGTTGTGAGTTTCACAACTAGGAAAAGGCCTCTCAGTTTTAATTACTGCGTTGATGGGGGTGAAAGTTCCCTTTGGGGATCATTGTAAATACCTAGGTGTAAATATAGGGAAAGATCTTCATTGGAGTAATCACATAAATATGATTGTAAATAAAGGGTACAGATTTCTGCACATTGTTATGAGAGTATTTAGGGGTTGTAGTAAGGATGTAAAGGAGAGGGCATATTTGTCTCTGGTGAGACCTCAACTTGAGTATGGTTCCAGTGTATGGGACCCTTACCAGGATTACTTGATTCAGGAACTGGAAAAATCCAAAGAAAAGCAGCTCGATTTGTTCTGGGCGATTTCTGACAAAAGAGTAGCGTTACAAAAATGTTGCAAAGTTTGGGCTGGGAAGACTTGGAAGAAAGGAGACGAGCTGCTCGACTAAGTGGTATGTTCCGAGCTGTCAGTGGAGAGATGGCGTGGGAGGACATCAGTAGACGAATAAGTTTGGATGGTGTTTTTAAAAGTAGGAAAGATCACAATATGAAGATAAAGTTGGAATTCAAGAGGACAAATTGCGTCAAATATTCGTTTATAGGAAGGGGAGTTAGGGGTTGGTATAACTTACCAAGTGAGATGTTCAATAAATTTCCAGTTTCTTTGCAATCATTTAAGAAAAGGCTAGGAAAACAACAGATAGGGAATCTGCCATCTGTGCGACTGCCCTAAATGCAGATCAGTATTGATTTGATTGATTGATTGATTGATTGATTGATTGATTGATTGATTGATTGATTGATTGATCGATCTCTATTTTCTAATCGCCATATTATGTGTGACATTTCCTTTGCGTCATCTTCACAGCGATGCCTGCCTTCACTATTCAACAGAGCGATTTGCAATCTACAATAACAAGCTTACATTGTTGTCAGAAATCCCCGAACACACAACAAACAAAAATCAACATTCGACGTTATAGCCGATACATTTCTCCGAAAATGTGATCAAACTAGGTAGTTTATACGATATGTCGTTACAAGCGACTCCGTACTAAGCGATTTTTAAAATGCAGTGTTTATATAGGATTTAGACAGGCCCGTTATATCCAGTACGTCGTTAAAAGCGATGTCGCTGTAAACGGTTTCGACTGTAATTCGATTGCCGAAGTCGAGAATGACTTTCATTTTCTCCTCATTCATGAGCCTTACTCTTTATCCGCCCTGTGGGTGGAGCATGTCGTAAGAGGTGAGCAACTCGCCCTGTGCCTGAGAGCTGATCTAGGTTCGTCAGTATAAACTGCCTGAAAGAGCCGAGACTAAACAGAAAGGAGATCTTCTTTAATGCCCTTCACACAGCCGCTCTTCCTAATTTCCTGCTATTTTGACACTGTCCACCAACCGCCAGCATGTCCGTCTTCTTCGTCTCCTTCCATTCACCGAACCTTCTAGAGCGTGCATCAAGAACCACTGTCTTCGTAGCCAGTGCTCAAGCCTCCCTTGTTTGGAACTAGAACTTGGAAGTTAAAGACCTATAAATTACCTTAAAATGATCTATAAAATGCCTTTGCTGGCAGGATGTAGTGTTTACAGTGCTCTATGTCCTCTGGTATGGGCTACATCAAATTTGTTACCTTCATTGACATGTCTCAGTCTCATCCTTGGCTTTGACAATATGAAAGTGACTGAGGTATGAGCGATGCTAGTAATGCCATTCCTTATTCAGCCAGTCCCTGTCATGAATGGTGTGAAAATATGGCTCATAGGGTCGGTTGGTGCATGCATTTCAGTGGGCTTGGCAGACTGATATGTAATAGCAACTTCTGACTCAGTGAGGAAAGCAACGGGAAACCACCTTACTCCTCATTTCCCTAGTATGCCTCTTCAGTGACACCTAGGCTTCTATGACAGCTGTTGGTGGAGCTGTAGAGGATCAAACCAGCCTTCGGGCTGAATACCCAACATACAACATACATGATCTATAAAAAGACCTAAAACTGGTGAAAAGGCCAGCCCACTTCGATGTTAATGTCCGTGAGCACCTGAACAACACGTACCCTCATCGATGGATTGGTAGGGAAAGTCCTGCGGCATGACCACCGCGATCGCCGGATCTCACACCTCTTGACTTTTTACTCCGGGGTTACGTCAAGTCTTGGGCGCATAAAACTCCCATAGAAACGAATGTAGACCTGCTTACTAGGGTCCAAGCTGCCTCTCTCCTGGTAGAACAGACACCGGGGATCTTTGAGAGAGTCCTGCGCCGTTGAGAATGGCGGTCGTCACTTTGAACAACATTAACCCTGGAGTGGTCGCACCGGGTCTCTCAGATCCATTTTTCTCAGTGTTTTACTATCAGATTTTATACTTTATTTCCAATTACAATGTTATAGGTCAATATTTCGTTTATTTTCATGCAGATTACATGATTCCAATATTTAACTATCCCGTTTCTTAACCAAAAATATATATATATATATATATATATATATATATATTTATAATTACACTAAAGAACTGATTGCTTTCGGTTAAATTGTGGAAGGTAAAACATTGTAACGGTAAAATGTAATTTACATAATTTTTTCACTTTTTCCTGCATCTACATGCACAAAGCAACACTTTCATCTATTTCCTACACCGTCTTAATAAAACATATTTTTGAGAATTTCACACTTGAACTATTGGTACAAAAATATGGAATTTTTAGAAACACATCCAAGTACATGGAAACATCACTTTAATCAATTTCTATGCACATTCTGCAGACAAGTTGTCCATGTTCTCCGCAAATGAAATTTTGGCACTTGGGACAGATGAAGGATGTCTTCCTGTCTTTGTTTGTTGGGCAGAAATGACCAAGAGCTTCATCATCTTCAGATTCATGCAATATGGAACAAATTCAGGCAGAATTAGCTTCATCAATTGTTACACAGAAGAAAAAGTGTACTAAACTAACAGTGCTAAGGTTGACAAAAAAAGAGCAACGTTAACAGTCGCACCGGGTCTGCGAGTCCCTGAATAGCCTGTATGCGCAACTGAGAGCGGGCTACTGTGTTCGGGTGAAGGTCGGGAGCCAATAAGCTACCAGGGATGGGGAAGCGCTCAGTGCATTCCAACAACAGGAACACCAAAATGTATGTCAGCCTGGGTCTCGTAGATCCATCGCGACCACTCCAGGGTTAATATAATCTACGTTGTTGTTATGCGGTATTACATGTGCATAACACAGTAAATATGCATTTTTGCCCTTTGATTCATTATCTCAATGTAATCGATTGTATATCCACTATCACCTGTTTCAGTTTGACTGAAAAGGTTTGAGACACTGACTTATTGATAACTAGAGCAGTTTACTATAACAATTATATTATAAATACCTTCTTATTGAAAATGACAATTTTATAGCAATCCCAAAAAAGAACCTATTAACTGGCAAAATGATAGAAAGAATGCGATCCAAATTCATATTAATGCTTTACTTCTCGCAGCCCAGCTCTCGCTACATTTAGCCGCGCGCGGAGCGACTCTCGTTTGTTTGTCGTTTCTTTACACAACCACAAAACTGGTGGTCAGTTCTGCCAACGTCTGTACTTAGGAACTAATGTGGACTTAGGAACGAGAACGTGTTGATGATTATTGTTACATCCAGGTACAAGACCATTGGCCTGGACGGTTAGAAGCCGCGAAGCGGCCTTAGGCCAGGTACAAGACCATTGGCCTGGACGGTTAGAAGCCGCGAAGCGGCCTCAGGCATCTACTTTCGATACCTGGTGGTGGTGATTATTCTTACACGATTGGTCTGGACTTGTTCTTGCCGTGCGGACGGTTAGGATACGATCTGGGCGGTTACGATAGGATCTGGGCAAGATTCCTGCCGTGCGGACGGCTACGATAGGATCTGCACAAGACCATTGGCCTGGACGGTTAGAAGCCGCGAAGCGGCCTTAGGCATCTAGTTTCGATACCTGGTGGTGGTGATTATTCTTACACGATTGGTCTGGACTTGTTCATGCCGTGCGGACGGTTAGGATAAGACGGTTAGAAGCCGCGAAGCGGCTCTAGGTATCTAGTTTCGTGTGGAACATAGTTTCCTTTACATAGTGTTTGTGCTTTAATTCAGCCGGGGTTGGTAACGCAATGTATTTATCAGCATTGATGGCAATGACGTCACATTTTGTTCACGTTGACCAATAAGAATGCGAGTAGCTACTTTAGACATGGCCGATGGCGGGTGCTGCTCTTCATTAGGTTATAAAAGTAAATGTGCTTCTTGGGCCGGGATGGTGGGTTTACAGACACCGCAATGAACACATCGCTCCTCTAAAAGGAATTACAAGTAACATTTGCATTATTTTAACTCCCTTATAATGTTATAAACGCTGGGCTGCGAGAAGTAAAGCTTTACCCAAATTCATTGATAATTTTAGTTCTAATTACATATTTAATGTTTTAAAACGCAATATTCTGCTGCCACGCATCGCACAGTGCGAAATAAACACTGTACTTCCAGACAGTTTAAAAAAGGAATTCTGTGTTTAATACTTGCAGAATTTAGAATGAAACGTGTGTTTCTCCACCTAGAAGGAATGCAGACTGGAGAAAGAAATTGAAATTAGTATAACGGGAATCATATTTGGCTTAACCACACGAGGGTTACAGAAACAGTCATCTTACCCGTAAAGTATCGTGGGTTCGCTGCAAAACATCGAGAAACTCCTCTCTACAACAGCAAGTGAGATGTTAAACACTCGCTCTACTTTCAATATTTCACTTATCTTGCACATAATTTGAACCCCCTGGTGTTTCTCAAGCGGTAGTTTCATGCTTTGATTTCATTTGAATTTCACTTCTTTTTCTCTCTTAGAAAAGATGTTTAAGAGGTGATGGATGAACTAATGATGATTGGAATTCAGAATGGACTGTTAGTAGAAACACGGTGAAGTTGTAAGAAAACTAAGCCGTTAAAACCTAAAAAGGACTAACACATTACTTGCCCTTTTCTCGATAACGACATCTCATCTACCTTCCTTAACGTCGAGTCCAAGCGTCTTCTTTCTGTTGAGGGCTCCTTTGGCGATGGAATTGCGAAATGCTCCTCATATCATCTCCTAGATCTTATCTTGACGTTTGCCAGGCGAGGGGGTCCACAGACACCAAGGACACAACAAGAACAATAGTTCGTTCAGTTTACAATATGAAGTCTAACTTTCGAGGTTTGTTAGGAAATAGAATCAACACATCTTTTGGTTCTACACTTAGGCCTATGTTTACTTCGTTCATTGTTTATTGCAAGTTTCTGTTCATTTTCTTTCTGAAAAAAATCCGTGGGAGTTTCTATAGCCCAGTAAGCGCCGCCCCCCGGTAGCTATGTCCCTGTGTTGCTCACAGATCTTCTAGCATTCCATTTACAACTCTGCTAACACCATGTCATCCGTAAATAGAATACTATCAATCAATCAATCAATCAATCAATCAATCAATCAATCAATCAATCAATCAATCAATCAATCAATCAATCAATCAATCAATCAATCAATCAATCAATCAATCAATCAATCAATCAATCAATCAATCAATCACTACTGATCTGTAGTCGCCGAGGTGGCAGGAAATTGGAAATTAATTGAACATCTCCCTTAGTAAGTTATTCCAATCCCTAACTCTCCTTGCTATAAACGAATATTTGCCCCAATTAGTCCTCTTGAATTCCAACTTTATCTTCATATTGTGATCTTTCCTACTTTTAAAGACACAACTCAAACCTATTCGTCTACTGATGTCATTCCACGCCATCTCTCCAGTGACAGCTCGGAATATACCACTTAGTCGAGCAGCTCGTCTCGTTTATTCCAAGTCTTCCCAGCCAAAACTTTGCAACAGTTTTCTAACGCTACTCTTTTGTCGTAAATCACCCAGAACAAATCGAGCTGCTTTCCTTTGGATTTTTTTGCAATTCTGGAATCAAGTAATCTTATTTTCCTGCCACCAATGCGCACTCCTATTCTTCCATCCAGGCACTTCCCAGGTAGGAAGTGTAGGCGGTAAGAACAGTAGAGGTCGACCTAGGTTTGAATATCACAAGCAGATCACAGCAGATTAGAATGTAGTAGTTATGGAGAAATAAACATGTTAGCACAGGATAGAGCTGCATCAAGCCAGTCTATCCACTGATGACCCCAGCAGCATTATCGTTATTTACCTATTTCTTTTAGCCGATGTCTCACACTTCTACGTGTTTCAGCTGCTGCGGCGTTAGCATCGCTCGTAAAGGCAGGTATTCGGTCTCGGGAGATTAGTAGCGGACAATGAGAGTTATTAATGATCCAGCGAGATAATGCGCTGCTCTTACTCAGTTCTTGCTCGTCTTACTCCGGTTGGAGCTTGATCAACACGTACAGTAATGTTGACAACACTTCTCATCAGACGAAGTAGAGGTCCCCCACACTAGCACTTGTGCTGAAGCTCGATCTAAATGAACAAATGTCGAAAATCACTTCCGGTCTAAATGCGGTTGCGGAAAGAGTCGCTTGTTTTTTAGTCGTTCCTTTCTGATTCACATCCTAGCCAAATGAACTCATTTACATAATTATTTTGTAATGTGTTCCTTGGTTCAATACCCACAGGCGTCTTCTTTTTTATTCTTGAAAAATATTCGCACCGAATGTAGTTATAAGAGCTTAAGTGACTCACACTAGCGCTCCTAGTGGTGCTAATCTAATCGATCGGATAACGCTGATTAAGGAAACGATTGTAATAGGGAATATCTCCTTATATTTTATTTACCTAAAATATCTCTAGGAGTTGCTTGACGGAAGGGACTTTTCCCTCGGGATCCCACCCCTACCGTGTCCTGGATTGTGACACTTTGGGTTGGGGATACAGCTGAAGATGAGGACCAGTACCTCACCCAGGCGGCCTCACCTGCTATGTGGAAGAGAGGCGTTGTGGGAGGATGGGAAGATTGTAAGAGATAGACAAGGAAGAGAGAAGGAAGCGGCCGTGGCCTTAAGTTAGGTACCATCCCGGCATTTGTCTGTAGAAGAAGCGGGAGTCCACGGAAAACCACTTCGAGGATGGCAAAGTTGGGAATCGAACCCAGCCTCCGGGGGTGGCAGCCTATCACATTAATCACTACACCACAGAGGCTTTGAGCTTGCATCCGGGAGATAGTGGGTTCGAACCCCACTATCGGCAGCCCTGAAGATGGTTTTCCATGGTTTCCCATTTTCACACCAGCCAAATGCTGGGGCTGTACCTTAATTAAGGCCACGGCCGTTTCCTTTCCACTCCTAGGCCTTTCCTGACCCATCATCCCCATAAGACCTATCTGTGTCGGTGCGACGTAAAGCAAATAACAAAAGTAAATAAATAAATAAATAAATAAATAAAATAGAAAATTTGTAATTTTCGTAAAATGGAAGTCTGTAAATAAATGTTCAGTTAGTGTATCATATTTTTGTAGTATAGTCTGCATGTTCGGCCTATACTAATTTTATTTCTACCGAGCTCGATAGCTGCAGTCGCTTCAGTGCGGCCAGTATCCAGTATTCGGGAGATAGTACGTTCGAAACCCACTGTCGGCAGCCCTGAAGATGGTTTTCCATGGTTTCTCATTTTCATACCAGGCAAATGCTGGGGCTGAACCTTAGTTAAGGCCACGGCCACTTTCTTCCCAGTCCTAGCCCTTTCCTATCCCATCGTCGCCATAAGACCTATCGGTGTCGGTGCGACGTAAAACCAATAGCAAAAATAAATTATGTTAGTGAAATCATTTCAATTTTATTTTGATTTTTATTGTTATCTGAATCAGGTCTTCATGAGTGTTTCGAGTGTACATTAATAACATGTTTTTATTTTAAAATCATTTACTGTCTATTCAGTGCCTATTTAAATCGAAATATGTTTGTGAATTTCAATTCTGTATGTTAGCAAGTCAGCCTGGACTAAGTTAACATTGTTAAATGCGCCTGCTGTGATTTAAAACAATTTGTTTTTTGTCTTTAATGACAGAGTCTCTAAGGTACGGTAATAACCATAATACAATTCAATGTCGTTTAAAATTTAAAGTTTATTTGTTTGTAAATGAGTTATTCCACAAGCTAAAAGTATTAAAATCATGTTTGTGTGTGACCAAGCTTCGCGTTTCTTTGGATTGCGATCGCCTCCTTAGCGTGACGTCACAGTAGAGACAATACGCGACACTCTGCGAGTTATCGAGGGACAGCTATTAGAGCTCTCTCTAGCGGATTGACATTAGAACTGCTGATTCTGTCGTAAGATCACGTGTATTTATGTGTGAAGTTTTTGGTGTTATTTATGCGTTTTCAATGAGTTGACATAATTAAATAGTAGCGTGTGTCATTCCTTGATATCTCCTCTCAACATGAGGGGAAAGGTATGTGCTGTGTTTGGCTGCAGTAACTATGAAGTAGAGAAGAATGCGCGGTCTTTCTTCCGTCCCTCCTGACAAGAAAATGTAAGTAATATTGTGTTTGCATATATATTCTTCTAGTGACAAAGATATTTTTATAGTACTTCATAATCTTCTGACCTGCTCGACCTATGTTTTAACTGGCTGAAAATATAATACGCATGTGTTATTGTATAGTGCAGCAGTTAACCTTCAATACCGAAGTGTTGTTGCAGGTGTGATCTGTGGGTTTGATTTAATTCAGGAAAATGCATATGCATATGAGTGTGGCTGGTTGTGTTCCAAGTTACCCTATTTGGAATGCCGTAATGCGTTGTCAAGCACTTAAGAAAATATGGGTGATTTAAGATATGTACATATTTTGTTGAAACAATATGATGATGCAAATTTGCTTTACCCTAATGTAATGGCATTATGCCAAGTATTGCTTATAGGGAAAGGTTGAATGTTTTTGAGGCTAAATTTATAGATGTTCTTTCTGTTAGTAAGCTTCAAGTTAAAAGAAAAATTGCCCAGCTCTTAAATGTAAATTCATTGAATCGTGTGGGTAAGGAATGTGCCGATATTTTTGTTGACAATTGTTTTAATATGATGATACGATGCTTTAAAATGAGGAAAGAAAAAAGACAAATCTAGCCGTTAACGTTCAGGCAGGAATTCTAAAGCTAAAAAAGTAATGCATAAATGAAAGATCAAGTTCTTTCACAGCGGTCCATTTTACATCTTGATTATATGTCTAATTCCAGTCTTTAAATAATAACCTGTTAAATAATTCTTGATTCATTTATCCAGAATTGCTTTAGCAACTTTGAAGTTAATATCTTAGTAACACTTTCTTTCTAGACGTAATTTATTTATCAATTTCCGTATATGCATTTCCATTGATATTTGAATTTAGCGCTAATTTTCAGGTCACGCCACTAGGAGCGCCACTTGCGAATTGTCTCTCATTTTAACAAGGCTAAATCCGGAAGTGTCGCGTATTGTCTCTACTGTATTTGTTATTATCTAGGAGGTGTTGATTCATTGTTATAACTGTTCTTTTCATCTATTTTATATATTGTTTCTTTGTATTTGTAGACGGCAACAGCCTGTCTCATCTCATGACGGAGATACTTTTGTTTTCTTTTTTAAACATTATTATTCCTTGTTTTAATTTCGCCCCATTTACAAAAAGGGAAATGGAGGCAATCATTTACCGAATTGCGTTCCTCTGCTATAATAGGTCTTTCAACCGATTTAAATGTGGTTTGAATTGGTGGATCGCTCTGATGACTTAAGGTCTACAACGTTTTCCTTTGTGTGCTTCTGTACGTTAGTATAGCAACTTTGGTCTGTTTTACTTGATTATCATTATGATGTTATGGCAGTCGGTCGAATTTATACTTAGGATGACTTTGCCCTTACATTAAAACGTGCCATTGCGTCGTTTCTCTTTGTTTACTTTTGCATTTTTTCTCTCTTGTTTAATTCTACTTTCATGAGTAATCGATGCACGATCTATCTCCTTGTGAATGCATGCTTGTTATGTTTTGATATGTGCCCTTGTTGTGATGGATTCTTGGTCGCATCATCGGGGATTTTAATTTCGAGCTTGGTTTTTGCCCGATTGAATGAAGGTCTATAGATTTGCTTCGGAAATTAATATTCATGGAATTTGGACGACGAGACTCGTTGTCAGAGGCTTACATACTTGTATGTCCCATTTGTATAGCTGCGTGATGATTTATTGAATACTAAGATAATAATTATCAGCGAATGATTTGTACATGACAATCAAAATATACAATCATAATACAAAATATACAGATGTAGAGGTTGGTGATAGCATCAGGACTTCACTTTTATATTTTAATATCCACATTTTTAATCCACTTCTGGTATTACTTGAAAAAATTCCTCCACAGAACCAGGAAATGCACGTAGGGGCACTCTTAAATTATGTACTTGATAGACTGCGCTTGAGTAGCACAGTCACAGCAGGGAGAATCTACCCATCTCCATAGATGTAAGGCTGCGCCAGTCCTCCCGACAGGGTTCAGGGTTGACCAAACTGAAGCCAACCTGTTTCATGCTGGGGTCGGAGATATCACATAAGCCACTGGGAGACGACATCCTCCACTCTTCTCTCCAGGCATTCCTGGGATTGAACTGAGGACATGACAGGTCCAAAGCTGTCTTCCACGCTGGTTGCTTGATTTCAGCCTAGTTGTAGTGTGCTGCTTTATATCTTGATATCATGGGCGCCCCCCCTTGCCCCCCTGGAATTCTAAAAAGCTTGATGTTCAATTGTTCAGTATCATACCAGATTATTTCATAAACTTAATTTACTGAGAGTCATCTAGCATCTGTTATAACCGGAAATTTTTGTAAACAATCTAATGTTTCTCACGTTATATTGGTTTTTATATTCAAGAAAATTGTTAATGTATTCTCCCACCCCCTGGAAAAGATCCTGCGGGCGCCCATGCTTGATGTATAGGAAGGGCCTCGTTCTTCACTATTCTGCACCATAAGCTAGTAAGTGCTTGTTGTCGCCTTATATGAGAGGGAGAGATATTGCAAAGGACAGGTAACCATTGCACTGGAGTTGAGTACAGCGTGGCGAATACAATACGCATAGCATGCCGAAGTTGGATATCAATTAGATTGCAGTGTGAGCTATTTAACCATATTCCAGCATAACACTCAGCTGTAGAATACACCATGGCTAAGGCGGTAGTTCGCAAAGTATTGGCGTCAACTCCCTATGAAGTTCCAGCTAACTTGCTGAGCAGATTATTCCGGGTCTTAAGTGTGGTCGCTGTTTTTTCTATGTGACTTCGATATTTCAGTGATCTGTCTAATGTTACACCTAGGTATTTTGTTGTACTATTGTATTTCAACATTTGATTCGTAAACCATACCCTAGGTTGATAAGTAGCCTCTACGTTGTTGAGATGGAATGCGGTTACTTCCGTCTTCGAAGGACTTGGCTGAAGTCTCCACTTCCTAAAGTATTCATCCATCACCCGTAGATCTTCAGACAGTATATCCTCAATCTCCTTGAAAGTAGATCTCTGTACTGTTAGGTTTATATCATCGGCATAAATGAATTTCCGAGCTGTAGTTTCTGGAATATCATGGATGTACAAATTGAACAGTATAGGGGCTAAGACTCAACCCTGCGGTAAGCTGTTATTCAATTTATGAAATCTATTCCTAGAATTTTCAGAGAATACCTGGAATAATCGATTACTCAATACATTATCAATGAGAATAATCACCTTAAGACAAGGTATAATCTTGATGAGCTTCAGGAGGAGACCCTCTCTCCAGACAGTATCAGAGGCCGCTGACAGATCAAGGAAGACAAACATTTAAAAAATATTTTCTCAAAACCAATCTCCAGATTGATGTTATGGCAAGGACTTGGTCACTACAGTTTCGCTTGGGGCGGAACCCAGCTTTCTCTGTTGGAATCAGATGTTCAATTGCAGGAGCTATCCTGTTAAGAATTAGCCTTTCCATTAGTTTATATGTAACGCACAGTAGCGAAATTGGCCTTACCTCTGGGGTATAGAAGGGTCCTTTCCTGGCTTCAGTATCGAGATGATTTTGGTTCTCTTAAATACTGGGGGTACACGTCCAGAGTGCAGTATACTGCTAAAGAAGGACGCCAGCCAGCGTACAGCTGCGGGGCCACAGTTCTTCAGTAGCTCTGGATATACACCGTCAAATCCAGCTGCTTTACCATTCTGGAGGGATATCAGGCCATGCTGTACTTCGTCTGGAGAAAATGGTCGAGAGTAGATGGTGTGAGATTCAGCTCCTTGTCTTAACCGCTTGAGCTCAGATCGAATTTTTCTGCTGTATTTCTTATCTTTCATGGGCCTGGCTGAGGAGACAATGTAGTTGGCAATGTTCTCTAAATTTATAGATCGTTTTCTTGCTGGCTTGTTTGATGAGTCCAATTTTCGGATAAGAGACCAAGCTTTCCGGCTTGAGTGAGTAAAGCAGAGCCTTTCAACAGTTTTGTTCCACTTTTCTTCCTGCCACTGTCCAAGGATGCCAGTAGTTCAGTAGCTTTCTCATGACTGTTGTCTTGTTCGTACTCTTTGTATATACGGCTAGTTTCTTCACTCCACACGGGTATGTAATCTTTACGGAATCCTCTCGGAATACTTCGCTTAGCAGCAGCTCTGATTAGTCCCACGAAACGAACGTAGTTTTCAGGAGATGTTTTTACCCATATTATGTTAGCATCAGTGTACAAGGAGTACAGTTTCCAGACAGCTTTCTGAAAAATAAAAAAAAATCAAAAAAATCAAAATCAAACTCTCTTTATTTGCAAATGAGGTGTCTACCTCGGTGGCAAATGGTACAATTAAATACATTATTGTCAAGCACTAAATTTTGAATTAACAAGAGACGAAGAACATTTTCCTAGAATACAATATTATACTATTTAGACTAACAATTTTTTCTATTAAACACACAGCTCATCCTTAATAAATTTATATTGTTTACAAAATTCTACTTATAATATCTCCTGTACTTACAAACATAGTCAACTCATATACAGTATGTTTAATTACTTCAAATAATACTATACAACTGGTATAAGATAAAAATTTACATTGCATTTATTTACTTTTTTTGTTACCCATTTTGGAACCTAAGTAGCATACGACCTGCTGCGTCTTAACCAGAGCCCCATTTGCCACCGTCTAAGGGGCTGCCTGGCCGAGGCGGTAAAGGCGTGCTCGGTTCGCCCAAAGGACGTGGGTTCGAATCCCCGTCAGGAAGTCGTAAAATTTAAGAAACGAGATTTCCACTTCCGGAGGTGCATATGTCCCTGAGGTTCATTCAGCTTACACCAAAAATGAGTACCAGGTTAATTCCTGGGGGCAAAGGCGGCCGGGCGTAGAGCTAACCACTCTACCCCCATCACGTGCCGAGGTTAACAATGGTGGAAGCCTTTACCTTCCACTCCTCCAAGGGCCTTCATGGCCTGTACGGAGGTGACTTTGCTTTTTTTTTTTGCATTTGCCACCACTTTTCAGAGTTCTACAATTAGTCCCCTACTTCAGCTGTCCAAACTCCATAGACCAGGGGATGGAATTAATTTATTCACATACATTTTTATTTACAATAACCTGCACTGGTCGGATGCCCTCTAACATTTCATTTATTTTCTCTGTTGCTGTTTATTCTCTTCTTGAATATCTGTACAGATTTTGGAAAAGGATCAAACACTACCCCTGGTAAACTGTTCCACTCCTTCACACCCTTCCCAATGGATGAAAATTTACCCCAATCGCTTCTGCTAAAATTCCTTCTAATTTTATACTTGTGGTCAATTCTGCCGATATAATTATTTTCTAACTGAAGCCTCTCATGGATTTCTCCCCATGCTTCTTCTTCTGTATAGGCTCTATATAATCCTATAAGTGTAGTTTTCTCCCTTCTCTTACTTAAAGTTTCCCACCCAAGTTCCTCTAACATTTAGTTCCTCTAACATTTCTGATACACCACTTTTTCTCCTAAAATCCCCTGTTACAAATCTTGATGCTTTCCTCTGCACACTATCTATTTCTTTTATTGGTATTCATGGTGAGGATCCCAAACACTGTTTGCATATTCCAATAATGGACGAACCATACTTAAGTAACTTTTTTCTTTTAATTCCTTGTTGCATCCTTTAAGTAGCCTCATTATGACATGTAACGATCTGTATGCTTTCCCAACAATGTCAGTCCAAATTACTTTCAAATCTCACACCTAAGTATTTGCACTTGCCATCTTTTGGGATAACTACCTCATCCAAAGTATATTCAAATTCAGTTTTAAAGCTCCTGTTTGTAAATGTTGTAACAGTTGATTTGCTTCCATTAACCTTCATATTATTTTTTTCAACCCATTGTTGGATACTCTCAAGGTCCCTTTGTAATTCTGAACAATTCTCAATGTTATTTATTTCCCTATAAACAATTATGCCATCTGCATACAATCTTATTTTTGATGTTATATTGTTCCCTAAATCATTTGTGTATATTAAGAAAAGTAATGGACCGATTATACTATCCTGTGCAATTCCGTTCCAAACTTTCTCTTCCTGTGATATATTACTTCCTACTTTGACCTTCTGAACCCTTGAATTTAGAAATGTTCTTATCCAACATGTAACCCTTACGTCCAATCCTATTCCCTCCAATTTCTTTAATAATATTCCATGTTCCACTCTATCAAAGGCTTTGGAAGGATCTATGGCTATGCAATCTAACTGGCCTCCTGAATCCAACTGATCTGATATGTCCGGCTGAAATCCCACCAGTTGTGCCTCACAAGAAAATTTCTTTCTAAATCCATACTGGCTCCTCATGAACCAATTTTTATCATCACATATCTCTCTGATGTACTTTGCTATTAAACTCTCCAGTATTTTACAACCCGATTATGGGAGAGAGGATAAGGAAGTGAGTGAGTACAGGAGAAATAGTAAAGACAAAGATATAAATAGCTATGGGGTAAGATTATTAGAGTTATGTGCTATAGAAAAATTATATATTTTAAATGGATGGATGAAGGGAGATAGTAATGGTGAACTGACATTCATCACACCGAAGGGCGGGAGTGTAGTAGATATAGGAGTTAGCACGGAAATAGCTCTAAAGAAGATAATAAGTTTTGAGGTGACAGAATGTGTGATAACAGAACATATGCCCATCAAGATAAGATTAAGAGGGGAGTATGATGGAGTGAAGAGAAGGGCAGGAAAAAGAGACAGGTATAAGGAGGGATGGAAGTACATTTGGAATGATGCCACGATCGAGAGATTGAGAACAGAGTTAAAAGGGAGTGAAGAAAATATAAGGGTTGAAAGTGAAAGGATGTTGGCAGGAGGGGATGTGGATGAAGTTTTAAAACTAATAGAACGCCCTGTTTGGAAGGTGGGTAAGAAAGTGAGAATAAGGGAAGAGATAGACAGAAACATAGGCGCGGGGTGGTTTGATGAAGAGTGTAAGAGGAAACGAATGGTTGTAATGACAGCTCTAGCGGACTTCAAGAAAGGAGGGAAACAAGGGAAAAGAGAGGAATATTGTAAATTAAGAAGAGATTACAAGAAGTTACTAAATGAGAAAAAAAAGTGCTGGAAAGAGGCGGAAGCTGAGAGAGTGAACAGGTATTGCAAAGAGAAAAGATTTGATAGGGTTTGGGAAACTATAAATAAGATAAAGAGAACTAGATCGACAGGGGGAGGAACAATGATAACAGAAGATGAGTGGATAGGATATTATGCAGAGCTTTTGGGTGGGAGGGGAGAAGGTCAGGGGGGTATGGAAAAGACGTATATTGTAAAGGAAGTACAAACAGGAGTACAGTTACTAGATGAGGAGATAACAAGTCAGGAAATAGTTAGGGTGTTAAGTAAAGTAAAAACCAAAACAGCGGGTGGGGCAAATGGTATTACTAACAGGATATGGAAGGAAGTAGGAGCAAATGAAGTAATGTTGAAAGTGATGGTGAAATTTTTTAACAAGATATAGGAAACGAATAAATTCCCTAGCGAGTGGAGAAAAGGAGTACATTGTCCTATATATAAGAACAAAGGAAGTCGAAGTGATCCAAACAACTATAGAGGAATAACACTCCTGGACTCGCTGTCGAAGGTATATACAGGAATTTTAGCTAATAGGATTATAAATTGGGCAGAGAAATTTGGAAGGATTTCGGACTATCAAAATGGATTTCGAAAAGAGAAAAATACTGTGGATAATATATGGATTTTGGATACTTTAATTACGAAGTATGTGAAAATAGCAGGGAAGAGATTATATGTAGCAGCAGTAGATTTAGAGAAAGCCTTCGATGCAGTGAATAGAGAGGCGTTATTTACTAGATTAAGAGAGGTTGGGTTATCGGAAAAAATGAGGCTGGCAATAGAAGGAATATATGAGAAAGTATTGGTGATGATTAAACTAAAAGGGGGTGGGTTGAGTAAGTGTATGGAATCGAAAAGGGGTGTGAGGCAGGGTTGTAAGCTATCACCCATATTATTTCTACTGTTTATAAATAATGTATTGGATAGACATGGAGGTGAGAGATGGCATTGCCCTTGGATTGGGAAGAGGGAGATACCAGGGCTGCTATTTGCAGACGATTTATTGATCTTGGCATTAACAGCAAAGGGATTGCAAGAAGGACTAAATGAGGTAGTGGAATATACTAGAAGATGGGCACTCAAGATAAATGTACGGAAGACGCAGATAATGATATGTAGGAAGAGGAAAGCCAAGAAAGAAAAGAAATTCTGGACAGTCGAGCAGCAAGAAATCAGACCAGAAAAAAATGGAGTATTTAGGAGTTATAATTAGTAGTAACGGCACGTGGGAAAATCAGATTAGAAGAGCCAGATATAAAGGGAGGGGAGCACTGGCAGTAGTGGGGATATTAGAAAATAAATTTCCGGATATAAAGTACAAAATACAGAGATTGGTGTTCCAATCAATGGTCAAAGGAAAAATGTTATATGAGGTAGAAATATGGGGATTAGAGGAAAATAGAAAAGAACTAAACCAGGTGGTGGCGAAATTTAGTAAGATTATTATGGGAGTCCCAAACTGTACTGCAAATGTGGGGGCTAGATTAGTATGTAAAGAATCGATAGACACTACTATAGCCAAGAGGGTGATGAAGTATTGGATGAGATTGGAAGAAGGGAAGGGAGGGGATTTAATACAAGACACATATAGGTTCCAGAAAAATATGGAGAACGAGAGGTATTGGGTAAATAAGTGCAAAAACAAATTACGAAAACTGGGGTTAGGAGATATAGGATATGAGAGGTGGAGAGAGAAGAAAGAATGGGTATGGAGAAGGGTTATAAGGAGAGTTGCCGATGTAGAGAGACAGAGTTTAATAATGGAATGTAGAGAAAGAGCCTCACTATCAGTATTAAATAAATTGTTAGAAATCATGAACCTGAAAATCGAAGTGGAGGACCGGAAGGGCAAGAGAGGTTTATACTGGTGGATTTTTGGAACTCCTAGAAACAGAGGGTGGATAGGTACAGAAAATGCAGGTAGATGTATTCTGTGTGGAGAAAAATGGTCGGACCTACATATATTCATCGAATGTAGGGAGTTAGAAGAGTTGAAAAAGAAAGCGTTGAGTAAAAAAGAGATAGAAAAAGTAGAAAAAAATGAAAAGATGACGGTTTGTCTGGCCAGAGAATGGGGAAGAGGAACAAATATTTCGAAATATTTAAATATGGTTAGAATGAGATTTATAAAGAAATTAAGAGATTAAGGGGTAAAAGAGGGTTACAGAGGAAGGAGAGGAAGGAGGTAGACGAAACTGCTAGGTTATATAAAAATTTAAGAGAATAAGAGGAGTTCGAAGTACAATCTGATTGTATCATGAAAAGAAGATTTGTATATATTTGGAGAGGATTGCATGTGTGAGAGAACGGAGGTGGTAGTTAATGTTAGAAAAAAAAATAGAGAGTAGTTTTTAGTTTTAGTCTAAGAGTTGTAGGAGCTAGAGAATTGGCAACAAATACATTTGTAAACAGTGTTTGAATATGAATGATAGGGTTAGTGGACAAGAAATGGTGTTTGGATAACATAATAGTAGATAATTTTAAACTCTGGCTTAAAAATTTTAATAAGTAATGAGTGGCCGTGAGGAAGAGGAACTGTTGGACTGTTTAGTGATGGAAAGGATTGATAAGTGATGTGAGGAAACAAAAGGAAAAGACAGATTTGATTTGTGGCAATTCGGTGGTTTAATATGTAAGTTAAACTATTTAAAAAAATGCAATTAGGAAGTAGCTTTAGTCTAAGAGTCGCAAGAATAAGAAAGAAAAGCGATGAGAAAGGAACTGGAAATTGTCATCAAGTGCGTTTGTATATAGTGTATAAATATTATGATTATCTGTAAAAGTTAGCAAATAAGTATTATAAGAGAGATGGGCAGGGGCAAGGAAGAGTAAGAGGGGAAGATTGGTGATGGAAGGGGGGAGGGGTATAAGAGACAGACGGGTGGGATGGTGCAGTCCCATCCCTAGGCGAAAGAGGAAACATGTCCGCTCACAAAATAACAAGTGAATTAAGATGGTGGCAGGAAAGTAAGACGACACGATTATAGGCGGAGCAGTAGATAAATGCGTGACGGATCGTATGATGGACCGGAAACCGCCTCTACGATTCGCCACGTAAAATGAGGAGAGAAGTACGAGTTATAGGTGGGGCTAATATCTAACCCGGGAGGAGTGGCTGATAGCGGCCAGGGTGGGATGGCTCTCTCCTCACAGGGAATGCCGCATGCAGCCAAGGTTTTTTTTTCTCTTTATGTTTAGTTAGTTGTAGAGAGTAGATATGGGTTAGTACATTAGAATTAAGGTAGGGGATGCCCTTACATGCGGAGGAGTTCCTCGCATACCAGAGGCATCTCAATAGTTTTAGTCAAGTTGGTGCAGTGTTAGGCTGGATTCCGCCGACATGGACACCACTAAATAAGTAGAGTAGATAGTAATTGTTTTGTTTGGTTTATATTATTTTGTGCGGTTTTTTTGGGTTCTTAGTTAATAGTTTTAGTGTAGATAGATAGAGCTTTATATTATATATATTAGTATGTTAGTTTATATTGTTTTGTTTGGTTTATATTGTTTTGTTTGTTTTTTGGGTTCATGTGTATTTTATGCTCTTTATTGTCTGTAACCGATGGTGCAAACTAGGGTGGCAATAAAGAGTTATCTATCTAAAAAAACAAAAAAAACAAACAAACAGTATTTTACAAACTATACTGGTCAGGCAGTTCTCTGGTTTCTTTTTATCACCCTTTCCTTTATAAATTGGTATTGTTATAGATTCCTTCCATTCCTTTGGTATTACACAATTATTTAGTCAAAGAGAAATTTTAAATAAGGCACTATGTACCACCCCATTGTCTTTAATACCTCCCCAGTAACTTGATCACTTCCTGCTACTTTTCCTTGCTGAAGCTGAAAATATCGTCATTTGTGAATGAGAAGCTTCTTGTTTCCCTCTGTGTCTCTCCCTCTCTATCTTCTGTTACAGTTTCTAACTCCTGACAATCTTCTACTGAATCTCTAAATTCCTTACTAAATAGATTTGCTTTCTCAATATCTGTTGAATAGTGTTCACCCCCTTCTCCCACCATTGTATAAATTTGGATTCCTTTTCCTTTTTGATTCTTAAAATATGATTACAGCTTTTTTCCATTTTCCTTTGTGGTCATTACCCTCTTGAAGTATGCCATTCATATAATTCTCTTTTGCTTCCTTTTTCACTCTGTTCAGTTCCCTCATTAGCTGTTTTCTAGTTTCTCTATTCTCCCTACCCTCTTTGATTTTCCTGTTTTATTCTACATTTTCTTTTTAATTTTCTTATTTCCCTTGTATAATAAACATGGTCTGAGGTCATTTTACCCTTCTTAACAGGTACAAATCTATTCTCTCCTTCCCCAATGATTCCTTTACATTTAGCCCAAAGTGTATCCACATTACTCCCTTCACTTATCCAACAACTGAATCGTGATTTAAGGTAAGTCCCAAATTCATCAACTTCAGTTTTTCTGTATAATTCTTGTCTTGTGTGACCCTCTTATTAAGCATTTTTGGTACGAGTCCTACATCTATTATTACAGCCTTATGGTAATCTATTCCTTCAATTACCTCAGTTTTAACAACAATTTCCTATGGGTTAACCAAGAATACATCTAGCAAGTTATTGAGATGAGTCGGTTCTTGTACTACTTATGTAAATCCTCCCTCCCAAATTAACTTATTTGCCGGTTTCTGTTCATGGACTTCACTTGCAGCTCCATTCCATTCAACTTCAGGCAAGTTTAGATCTCCCCCAATTATTACCATGTCATTATTATTGTTTTTATAAGTATAATCTATTATTTTCTCAAATATTTCCATGTCTCTTTCCTCTCTTCCAGGCCACATGTTCCTATAATTCACACCTCCTTCATATTATCACAAACTAATTTTATCCCTAATATTTCGTCCCTTTCATCGGTAAACCATTCATGTGAACAATAAATTTCCTTCACCAGAATAAACACCCCTTCCCATTTTATCTCCTCGGTCTCTACGATAGACTGTATACCCTTCTGGAAATACTTCTCTATTACCCACCCCTTCTCTCAACCATGATTCCACTCCTATTACCACATCAGTCTCATAAGATTCCATCAATGTACCAAATTTTAATTGTTTATTTACTACACTCTGACAGTTTACCAAGAACAATCTCAGACCCCCATCCTCCTTAAAAATTGTCTGCTGCAATTGGGTAACATTTGACTCATGAGTTGAGAACTTCCCTGGAACCCAGATCCTTGTACATAGATCTTGATTTAAGGATCTGGGTTTTCTGGCAAGTTTCCCTGTATGTGCCAGTTTAGTGGTATGGGTTTTCTTAAGTGCAGATTATTTTGCAGATCTATGTTGATAATTGTAGCAATTTGTCTACAGAGAGTTGCTTTTGCATTACCATTCAGATGTAACCCATGCCTAGTGAACATTTGTCTAAGTATCTACTACATAGACATTTCTAAACTTACTTACTTACTTACTTACTTACTTACTTACTTACTTTAATTCTAGGTGGAACATAGGGCCTCGACGAAATTTCTCCAGCTTGTTCTTTCTGCCGCCAATGCTTTCACCTCCCCCCATGTCCTGTTAACTCCAGTAATCTCCTTGTTTATGGTTCTCTTCCAGGCAATCCTCGGTCTGCCTTGCCAGTGAATGCCTTGTGGATTCCAACTCAATGCCTGCCTTGTGATATTTTCTTGTGGTTTTCTCAGGGTGTGCCCAATCCATCTCCATTTTCTTCTCATTATCTGTTCCTGTATGGGACTTTGACTTGTGGCCTCCCAAAGGTCTTTGTTTGAGATGGTTTTTGGCCACCATGTTCTCATAATGTACCTCAAACACTGATTTATAAAAGTCTGTAACCTTGTGGTAATGTCTTTGGTCTTTTGTCTTTTTCCAGGTCTCTCTTCTATACAGTAACACAGATTTAACATTTGAGTTGAATATCCTTAGCTTCGTTTTTATACCAATGTGAGGGGATCTCCATATTGGTTGTAATTGTGCAAAAGCTCCTTTGGCTTTATTTATACGACTCACCACATCTCTAAAAGCACCTCCATCCCGGCTTACCATGCTTCCTAAGTAGCAAAATTCCTCTACCCTTTCTATATCCATTCCATCTAGAGTCCAGCTACAATTGTTACGATGGTTTATGCGCATTTCTTTAGTCTTTTTGTTATTAATCTTTAAGCCTACTTCTTTAGCTTCTATTTTTAAGTCATTCAGTTTGATTTCCATGTCCCGAAAATATTCTGTAAGAAGACAGAGATCATCCAGTTGTTGAAGATTATGACCATGTACAAATTAGAGAATTTTACTTTTGTATGTTGACAGTTGATATAGATAATGACGAAACAGTTGACAGTAGATTATTGTATTGTATATATGTTCACGAGACGTAATAAAAAGTCACGATCAGCTAGTTTTGTAATAAACGCGCTTTCAATTAACACCCGTAAAACATATCATGGTGCCGAAACCCGGGGAACACAGAATACAGGAGAAAATAACATACAACAATATTTAATCTTGTTTAATACGTAATAAGGTGTTGATTGAAAAACTTGTGACTATCGGCCCCTTCGTCAACCTACGTTTCACCACGACAAGGGAACAGATAAGTACTTACACGGCATTAATACTATTTTGATTGTTGTTAGAGCACTAAAAACTTGCTTTTATACACGGTTGAGTGCTCCTTGATTTTCAATCATCTCAAAATACTATATTTGATTGCAATATATTTTAGCCGCCATGTTGTTATCATATAACCTGCAAAGAGGTCATAATCTCTAGGAGAATCTAACAACGACAGGGTGACAACTAGCGCTATCTCCTGAGCATTTCTGTAACTACAAAAGAAAACACATTGTCAGACACGTCACGAGAAAATTCACGGAACATTATTACAGTAACCGACTAACAAGAAAGAATGTCTCAGTCCTCGCTTGACAAGCTAAAAAGGAAACGCACTACTCAGCGTTCCAACGTTACACGTTTTACTAAACAGATAAATGATTTCAGCGATACTGCGGCGCTGGACGATGTAGAACACTGCTTGGAACGCCTTAAAGACACTTTTGAGAGCTTAATCGTTCTAGATGATGCTATACACGATCTGATTGAGAACGACGACTATGACGAGGATATACAAGTCTGTGAAAATTACATAGACAGTGCTAAACGTGCAATGCGGAAGGCTAATACACTTACAAAGGCAAAGAATTCACAAGACGCACATGCCTGCTCAGCTACTACTACGTCACCCAGAGCTACTTCCGAAGTTAAGCTTCCTACTGTTAGAATAGAGACCTTTTCAGGAGACATAGAATCATGGCCACGGTTCTGGGAGCAATTTCAGGCTTCGGTGGACAAGAACTCAGCGGTATCGGTGATAAACAAACATGTATTCCTTCGAGGATATCTCGACGGTGAACCCAAACATCTGGTGGGTGGAATATCAGTAACAGCCGATACTTACGAACAGGTGAAGAAGATTCTGGAGTCCCGTTATGGGGATAAAAACAGAATTATTCAATCCCACTTGGATTTTTTGGAGCATCTGCAACCTGCACATTCCGACAGTCCTGAGATTCTCAGTGCCACGTATATTGAGTGCCACTGACGGATTCAAGCGCTGACAGCACTAGGTGAAGATGTAGACGTCTATGGAAAACTGTTAGCCCCTAAAATTCTTCGCGCATTTCCTGACGATCTCTGTCGCCGATGGCTACTTAACGCCAAGAGGTTGGAAATACCAGAAAGCAGTATCTCGCGACTAATGCAGTTTTTGAACGAAGAGGTGGAGTGTGCCTTGACTACGCAGAAGATACGTTGCGACCGGCCATTTTCGACTACTTATACTCCGACGGCAGCGGCTCTCCATGTTAACACCAGACCTAACAAGCCGAAGAGAAAGAATATCAAACAAGTCACAGAACCGTATTGCGTTTTTGTGAGAATCGCGGTCACTGGGGTCAAGATAACGAACAACCAGGAGACAACTGAAAAACTGAAGAAAGCGAACAGATGCTTCCTTTGTCTTAGACGAGGCCATCACTCTAAAGACTGTGCGAAGAAGAATAATGTGTCATGCTCCATATGCAAGAAGACACACCACGTGTCAATTTGTGGAGGAGATGAGAGAGAAGCTGTAGCGGTGGGCAAGATAGATGTAAACACGCCCTCCAACTTCACGTATCTTCAAACTGCTCGCGTTTGGATAACTGGCCCGACTGGACTGACCAAACTTACACGGTGTATTTTAGATGCTGGAAGTCAGTCCAGTTTTATCGAAACAAGCCTCGTGGATCAGCTCAAGCTTACTGTTGTCGAAAAAAGGAAACTGTCTGTTACGGCATTTGAGTGTGATCGACACACGGTTACAACACGTAGGGTTGTCCAGTTTAACATCAGTGGCGTGTGGTCGAAAACTAATATAATGATAACAGCTTTCGAGAGCGGAAACAAGTATTCCCCTCATCCTGCTGTTCCACACGATGTCTATTCTTTATCATGCGCCCGAACATTGCAATTAGCAGACCCCCGGGACAATAAAAGCGACCTCCCTATTGAACTTCTCACAGGTGGTGATCACTACTGGAAGGTGATCCGAGATGGCCAACCAATACGCCTTTCTGAGTCCATAGTACTTCTCCCGTCTAACTTGGGTTGGGTTCTTAGCGGAAACAAGTCAGAAATCACAGTCCATCATGTCGCTATAAATCATGTTCACAGAAGTCAAGAATTTGAACCTAAAGACGACAGCATGCGACAATTCTGGGATTTAGAGACCATGGGAATAAGAGAGCAGCAAGGTAGAACACTTTCTAGGAAGGACGCTACCATTCTTCAACAGTTTCACGATTCGTTTCGTATGAAAGAGGGGCGGAGAGTAGCGTCTCTACCCAGAAAACAGGAAGTTTTCTTGCCATCAAACCGCGTCAATGCCAAGAATCGCTTTAGATCACTTGAAAGGAAACTTCACGACAATGCTGAGTTTCGAGAAATGTACTGTTCACAAATGACTGACTATATTGAGAAAGGTCATGTTGAAATGACTGCTACAGAAGATAATCTAAGCGATGTTTTCTACCTACCACACCACGCTGACAAGAAAGAGAGGAATGGAGCAATCAAATGGAGGATTGTTTTCGACGCTTCGTCACACGAGAGAGACTCGCCATCTCTTAACGACGCTCTGGAAGCAGGACCAAACCTCCTTCCTGAAATTCTGTCAACACTAATCCGCTTTCGTACATATCGAAAAGCAATAGTCGGGGATGGAACTCAAGCTTTTTTGCAACTGTACCTAGATGAAAAGGACAGAGACTTAACCAGATTTTTCTGGTATCACGTCCAGAAGGGGGAAGATGGTAACTGGCAAACAGCAGATGAAATTGTCACGTACAGGTTCACGCGGCTACCGTTTGGTCTTACGTGCAGTCCTTTCCTTCTATCTGCGACTCTACGTGAACTGGCTTCAAGGTGCAGTAACACATACCCCACAGCAGCAGAACTCTTAGATCAGAGCACGTTTTTGGACGACTTCGTTGCTGCTGCTGACGACGACAATGGGGTCATAAGCTTATATTACGAAGTAAGCTCCATGCTCAGGCACATACGACTACCAATGGATAAACGGGCAACGAACTCAGAAACACTTAAGAGCGTATGGCAGTCTGAGAGACGAGATATCAAACAAGAAACTGGAGTATTAGGCATCAGGTGGAACACAGAATTGGACTGTATCCTTTTCGATCATCGAGAAATTACTGAAAAGCTAGCTCACATTCCTACCACGAAACGTCAGCTCTTACAAGGAACAGCAAGATTTTACGATCCGCTGGGGTTATTCTCACCCGTCTCAATTGTTGGAAAGTTAATCTTCCAAGATACTTGGTGTCGAGGCATAGAGTGGGATGAGATTCTTCCACAGGATATAGCCTTAAAATGGCAACTTTGGATCTCGAGCATCAAACAGCTGTCACTTATAAACGTTCCGAGGTGGATTGGAATGTGTAAACAGATGCCAAACGCTACGCATGTCCATGTGTTTTGTGACGCTTCTGAGAGAGCATGTGGAGCCGCATTGTACACTAGAACGGCAACAGACGATAATATATCAATACACTTGGCCTGCAGTAAAAGCAGATTGCCTCCAGTTAAAAGGATTACACTCCCACGACTAGAACTTCTGGCTACTTTGATAGGTTCCCGCCTCTTGAAATATTTTTGCCAGTCAACAGGATTTGACAGCACGCGAGCTACACTATGGTCGGACTCTATGGTGGCCCTCGGTTGGGTACGGAGTGACCCAAATCGCTGGAAGACATTCGTATGCAACCGCGTGACAGAAATTCAAGACTATCTGTCGCCGGTTCAGTGTCAATATTGTCCCAGTGAAGACAACCCCGCAGACCTTCTGACGCGTGGAATGTTAGCGACGGATCTAAATTCCTCTTCATTATGGTGGAATGGACCACAATGGCTTGCTGAAGCTCCCACTTCTTGGCCACAGGAAATCTCACGTCAGAAAGTATCACTACCCGAATCCAAGGAGGCAAACCCTCAAGTCCTTGTAATCAGTGCCAATGAATCACTGATAGATATTTTACAATATAGTTCGTATTGGAAGGTAATACATATCACCTGTTGGATTTTACGTTTCGTGGAGGTGACACGGAGAAGAGTGCAGTATCCACGGCATTTGACAACCACAGAATTAGAAGCTGCAATGCTCTACTGGATACGCCGAGTTCAGGAGGAATGTTTCTGTACAGAGTTTACTGCCCTGACACGAAAGGAACCGGTACCGGCTACATCCAAGATTGCACGATTCCATCCACTTCTAGAAGACAACCTGATTCGACTTGGTGGTAGGCTCCAGTTTGCAGATCTTTCCGAGAATGAGCGAAACCCTCTACTTCTTGATGGCTCTCATCATTTCACTAAATTATTGATAAAAGAAACGCACGTAAGACTAAATCACATGGGAGTTCGTGTTGTGTTATCAGAATTGCGTCGTGAATTCTGCATTTGAAAGCTAGGCAAGTAAACAAGAAGGTGATTTACTCATGCCTTCCCTGCAAAATAACACACGCCAAGAGATGTGAACAGATAGAAGCTCTTTTGCCAATGGACCGTGTTAAGTTTCAACGGCCATTCACCGTTTGTGGTGTAGATTTTGCAGGCCCGTTGTTCGTGAAGGCTGGAGCTGCAGAGAAGAGATCTTACATCGTGTTGTTTACCTGTGCAACGAAAAGAGCCATTCATCTCGAGCTTACAACTGACTTGTCAACTGATAAATTCCTACTTGCCTTTCAGCGCTTCGTAGGAAGACGTGGACTTCCGAACACCATGTATTCAGACAATGCTCGAACGTTTCACGCCGCCAACAAAGAAATATCCGAACTCCAGGAATTATTAGAAAATTCAAGAGTACGAACTCACTTGTCACACCACCATGTTACATGGGAATTTATAGTAACAAGAGCCGCATGGTGGGGAGGCTTCTGGGAAAGGATGGTAGGGTCCACTAAGATGTGCCTCAAGAAGATACTCGGACGAGCTCAAGTAGAAGAGGAAGGGCTAAATACTATTTTGGTGGGGATCGAGGCCACTCCAGACAGCCTTCCTTTATGTTCTACTTGACAGGTATATCCATCATACATTGCCTGTGTAAGACGGACTATCTTTTGTGGAATTCCGAACTTTTCCATAGCCTTCCACATTTTTCTCCGGTTGATAGAGTCAAAGGCCTTTTCAAAATCAATGAAAAGTATATACAGAGATGTCTGATACTCAGCAAATTGTTCAATGATTAGCCTTAGTGTGTTAATCTGATCCACAGTAGACCGACCTTATCTGAAACCTGCCTGCCTGTTCTGTTCTCTGCCTGTTCTCCTGTCAATGGCTATGCTTATTCGGTTCAGTATGACTCTTGACATAACTTTTCTCGCCATATGAGAGCAATGTTATTCCCCTCCAGTTATTGCAATCTGAGAGGTCACTTTTCTTCGGTATCGTGATGAGGACACCCTTCTTCCACTCCATAGGAAGGTGTTCTTCATTCCATATTAGTGGTAGAAGTGGCTCCATGATTTCCGCTGTTAAATCTGGATCTACCGTACCTTTAGGGCTTCCGGGATAATTTTATCTACACCTGGTGCTTTTGCCACTCTTAATTTGTTTCATTGCTTGTGCAATCTCTTGTCGTGTTGGTAGTTCTACCGAGATGTCTGGATCCTCCAACATGGTTTCAACTTCTTCAGTTCACAATTCCTCACCAAGGTTATTACTTCCATGAAGTGATGTCTCCATCTTTCCAATTGTTGTGTCTCAGATGTCAAGGCTATTCCGTTTGCATCTCTGACTGGTTTCTGCCCTGAAGAGTTCCTCCTAGAAAGCTTTCTTGTAATGGCATATACTTCTTTGCTGTTGTCAACTCTTGCTGCTTCTTCTGCTTGTGTTGCCAGTTGGTCTGTAAACACTAGTTTGTCTCTCCTCACTCTCTTCTTAACCTCCTTGTTGGCCTCCCTGTATTTTCCCATTACTACTGCTTTCTGGTTTCTTGTTCTACTGGAGTTGACAAGTGCCTTACATTCTCTTCGATTTTGGATTGATTCCAAAGTGTCATCCGATATCCATTCTTTCCTCCCTGGCTCTCTGTACCCCTCTATCTCTTCACATGTGTCATGAAAGAGTTTCTTGACTGTGTTCCATTTGGTATTTACATCTTCATCAGGTTATTCGGCGAGGGCTTCAAACCTTTTCTTCAAATGTATCTTAAATTCATTTTGCACTTCATGTTTCTCAAATTTCCTGGAGTTAAAACGTTTCATTCGTACTGCTGCCACGACGTGGACGAGGGATTGGCCTTGTGGGAGGCGACATTTCTAAAACTCTTACATAATCTCTTGATTTTTATATTTACATCATGTACAGCTTTGTTCACACACGAGTCCTCTAAAATGTCATACCTGGGAGGCACATTAACTACAATTACTTGTGAGTCAGGTAGTTTGGAAATCTTACCTCTGAGAGTCGTAATTAGTTCCTCACCTTCATTTGCAGCAATGTCATTTGTACCACTCACAATCACCGCGTAGTTGTCCTTCTCTAACACAGGATCACAACTTGACAGGACGTCTTCAGTTTTGGCACTTGGTTTTATTAGTCCTAAAACCTCAGTTTCTGGATTCTACAGCTCATCCTTGATGCCTTCTGCCATATCCCGCCCTTGACTGTCTGCGTAGAGACGAATTTTTGGCGATCTTGACTTTCGGTTGGTTTTCTTCTTCTACATGTTACCTCCACTGGCTTTAAAATTATTCGGAAAACTTGATGTGTCTTCTTCTGGAACTTGTTGCAATGACTGAAATCTATTTTGGCACTGCAAAGAGTTTTTCTCGGTTTTAAGTTGCACATAGTTTCTCCCATATGTTTAAAATTAGGCCTAAAATGGCTACGCGTCATTTCCGTCCACGGCGATCTTTCTTCTCCAATGTATTCTTTATCTTCCAGTTTCTTTATTCTGTCCTTTAAGCTTTCATTTTCAAGTTTAAGAGCACATAAGTCTTCTTGTAGCACTCCTAAAATCTTAAGTATAGTTTCGTAAGTCTCTCTTTCTTGTTGTTCTGCCTCTCTATCAGTTTGTTTACACTCGGGATACAGCCACACACTTTCTTCAATATCAGTCCTATTTACAATATTTGCACAACGAAAATGGTTCCATTCATCACACGACACAGAATCCCATTTTAACTACTCGTCTGCATTTGCCACATTTTTCACTGCATCTTACATCATTATCTACTACGGATATCACAGACTCACACACAGTAGTCGCCACCTTGAAAATATATATATTAAATTCCACCGAGCTTTAGGTGTTGATCTAATTATCTTTTTATAGATTTTGTAGATCATGGACCTGTGTTGGCTTCGTGGGAAATCGTTCAATGCTTGCCTTTGGGGACATAAACACAAGTCTGTAGAATAATCATGATCCCATCGTGCTGAATGGAATGTACCTTTGTCCTTGCGTCATACACCAGTATCAGGTTATTAATGTCTATCCATTGGAATAGTCTATCGCCATTCTCATCGCTATTCTTATAACCCCATAATGTATGATGGCTGTTAAAGTCGCCTAGGATAACACTATTTTCGGTGGGTTTTAGTGTGATAGGGTCTGGCCAATTAACCATTGGTGGTTTGTAAACGTTCGCGATAGTAATATTTTGAACATTGACAGATGTGGTGAAGATATTATACATGGAGTCTGGTGGCAGAACTTCATAGTTGTCAATATCGTTCTTCATATAGATGGCGATGCCATATTTAGGGTGGTAAAGTCCGGTAGTTAGTTTGCACCCAGGTATTTTCCCACTGGTAATCAGTTGATGTTCATCTTCACAACGAGTTTCCTGTAGCACCAGAATGTCAACAGAATGATCCAGAAGTATCTTGGATAAGTATTCACTTTTGGCTCTACTTATACCCTCAATGTTTAGTTGACAGATGGTTAATTGAGGGCCTTAGTGCCCACGTGTAGGATGCTGTGCCCTGAAAAGGGGTAAGTCTTTGACTGTCATTGCCGTGAGGTCGCTGAGGACAGTACGGCGGCGTCTAGTCTCTGTTGCTCGCTTAGCACCACCCGGGGGTCACGTGTAGGGCAATGTGAGGTTAAACCTACGGACACTTCGTCACGGTGAGAGTTTGGCCAAACCGATTGCTTGTATCTCCGTAAATATGTATGTGCCTTAGCTGCGTTTGAAAGAGTGTTTTATGGTACGGCACATTACTTATGGGAGTGTGTGGGCTCTGTGTGTTCTTCGAGTGCATGTGAGAAATAGATTGTGTGAAAAAGAGGTTTAAATTATCTGCTTTGGTTTAATTCGTTTTCCCATTTTCTGTGTTTCTCTTCTCGCCTGGGTCTCCCTTTTGGTTCGTTATGTTTTTACTTTTGACCGACTCTGTAGTAACCATGGTGGTTTACCTTAATATTTTAATCTCCTGGTGGCTGCCATGTTGCTTTCGTCTTATGCGCGAGTTACTGCTTTTCCTCTCTTGCGTGTGAGACTTGATGTGTCGTCAGTTTTCCATTTTATTCACCTAATTATATAAATGAATTTATATAAATGAATATATAAGATGTAGGGGAGTGGCCTCTATTGCTTTTTCTGGCGCGGGTATAGTCTTTGGCCTGGCCTTTTCAAAATATATTAACTTTAAATTCTTGGATACAAATCGGAATTTTGATAGAACTGAATTATTTAATCACAGAATTATTTGTCTTTGCAAACGAGGTGGAATATTGAATTAATGCGCGGTGCCAGCAAGGTTACAACATTGCACCACGAGAAGAGATTATTGTTGATGCTCGTGTAGGAAGAAAATTAACGTATGACTGAGTATCAACTTGTGAAAATGTGGATTTTATAATTCCACCTTTACAATACTGTAATTGTCTTTATTAAAAATACTACATTAGATTACACTCGCGAAACATGTTTCGCCCTCTTATAGGACATCTTCAGTCACAAATACAAATACATAACATTAAGAATAAGGCGAGGACACATTAAAATAAGTACATGCAAAGTCTTTGTATCCTGTGACGCGGCGTGATGGCGTCTTGTCAGTCTTCAATGTTAAAATGGTGCGGCGTGAACATGATGTGAAGCATGAAGTCCAATTAAAATCATATGTTAAAATTGTTGTTCAAAACAATGAATTGTCAATTGTAAAACACCGTAAGTGGCTATGCGAATACAATTATGTGCATATGGTACATAAAACGGTGTTGTGGTGATGCCACATTGTGATAGATTTCTTGATTAGGAGGTGGAGTTATACTGATGCAAGTTGAACCTGATTGTGTGTTGACAATAGGGGCCTAAAAAGAAAAAGAAAAATGAATGAACTGAAGAATAAAATTCAATTAAAATGTGAACTAAGTGCCCATCCAGTCACTCACCTCCTTGTCCGTCCTACGTCGACCACTCCACCTCAAGTGCTAAAGCTAACTGAGTGACGTCCTCGAAGGTCGTTGAGGACTGACTGAGAGGGGAGGTTGAGGGGAGTTTGACGTAAGGGGAGAGGCGTGAGGTAAAGTATTACTCACGCGCCTTCGTGAAAAGAATTTATTGATTAACTCCTCGAAAAGTGTATTGATATCCTCCGATATCTCATTAAGATCAGGTTGCATTTTTTATCAATATTTATAAAGATGTTTTCTAAACTATTCAATAGATTTCCTTTCTTACATAAATGGAGAATTTGAAGGTCTTGTTGTATGACCGTGAATGTATAATTGGTATAGTCCATATGAGAACCGAATGCTGAGTATCTGCCGTACTTTGACGCATTAACATGTTCATTATACCTTATGTTAAAATTGCGGCCTGTTTGTCAGATATAACTGGCGGGACACTGCTGGCACTTTAATTTGTAAACACCTGATTTCTGAAATTTGCTATTGCCGTTATTGATAGTGTGCTGATTGAAGAAAAGATGAGCGTTGTTATTGGTTGGTTTAAAAAGAAACCTTCATATTATGTTTCTTGAAAACATTCGTGATTTCGTATATTTTACTGTGACTATAGATAAAAAGGGCGTAACTATCTTCTTTCTTCTTGGTATCCTTGGTTAATGTGGAAAACGATTTTTTCTCAATTTTGCCAATAATTTTAACCACAAGTTGCCTGTTGAACCCGTTTCTTTCTGCTATAAAATAAATAGTATCCAATTCATTTTTACGATCTGCTTCTGACATGGGTATATTATAAGCTCTGTAAATCATACTGTAAAAGGAGGCCCTCTTATGTGCTGACGGGTGTACGGAATTTTGTTTAATTACGTTTGCCGTTTGAGTGGGTTTCCTGAATAATTTAAACCTAAGTTTATTAGAGTCATTAATAATAGTAATGTCAAGAAAATTTAATGCTTCATTATTTTCCCTTTCGTAAGAAAATTTAATCTGTGAATCCATATGGTTTAATCGTTCTAATACCTCCTGTACATTAGTAATGCTATGGTCAATTGTTGTAAACGTATCATCTACGTATCTCAACCAGCTTATTATTCCTTTAATGTTGTTGATTTTGCTATTTTCAAGAACATCCATATAAATTTCCGCCATAATTCCCGAAGCTGGGGCCCCCATAGGAAGACCTTCCTGTTTATATATTTGGCCGTTGAAAGTAATTATTATTAGCGACGACGAACTCCAAAATATTAATAAAATTGACTATCTCTTGCCTACTTAAATTACTGTATTCAAGTAGATTATTGTTTACAAGATTTATCGTTTTTGATACTGGAATATTCGAGAACATATTTGTGACGTCAAATGAATGCATCTTATGGATCGATTGCATGTTTAAATCTTTAATTCGATCGCAAAATTCTTTGGAATTCTTAATGGACCTATTACCCTCAAATCTATAATGTTTTTTTAATGTGTATAAATCTAGACGTCTTATATATAGAGCTAGTTCTGAAAATAATGATGGGTCTTATAGGTATATTCTCTTTATGCACCTTCGGTAGTGCCCTAGCCGTCGAAATACCCGGGTTCATATTAATAAGTTTTTGAGACTCCATTTCATTAAAGATGAAAGAAGATTGTTTAAGAAGTTTCTTTAAGTTTCTCTGAATGATATTCGTCGGGTCTTTTTTTATAATTTTGAATGAATTCTCTGCGAAAAAGGTTTCGGTTTTCTGTATGTATGATTATGACGGTCGCATTCCCCTTGTCTGCCTTAGTCACAATCAAATCGTTCTCCTTAATGTTCTGTTTCAATGAAGCTATTGTTTGGTAATGATGTGTAGAAACTCTATCTTTGTTATTATTTATTAAATTAGAAAGTATTTTATTTATATTAAATCTCGTCTCTGTTTGGTTCTCTATCGGTAACTTTTGTATTGCACTTTCGGCTTCCGTCGTGAACGTGATCGCGTCTTTAAGTTTAAATTGAACGGGCCAATTGAATTTGGGATCGAAACCGACTTTCACCTATTAGGTCGTGTTACGTACATTTAGTACCTAGTAAGTTGAAAGTCGGTTTCAATTACAATGCGGTCGTGAAAATTCAATATTCATTGACTTGGCCCTCAACGGGCAACTAAAACGCACTCTACAGTGTGATGGTAGTAATACCAGACCTGTAGCTTAGATCCTTTCCAACAGAACAAAGATGGCCTAGGCCACCATAGCTCAATTGGTAGAGCAACCGACGCGAAATCGGGAGGTTGTGGGTTCGGATCCCACTGATGTCTTGTTGGCCATTTTTGTTCTGTACTTAACATCTCTTCAACACGTACTAAATGTACGTAACACGACCTAATAGTTTGAAAGTCGGTTTTGATTACAATGCGGTCGTGAAAATTCAATATTCATTGAATTTTGGATCTTTCTCCATAACACTTATTTCCGACTTATCAAAACAAGTCTCTGAAAGATTAATAACAGGCTCTTGAAATACAGGAATGCTTGAATAAGTCTGACTGTTATTGTGCTTAGACGAGGGAGAATCAGTCTCAGTTCTCTTACTATTGCGCCTAAGTGTATTAGTTTTGTTGACTAACTTGTTCTGTTTATCTACAAGTAGGTATGCGATTTTATCATTTACGTAATTTTGAAACGAACTCCATTCTAATTCTAACTCCACCTCCTAATCAAGAAGGCTATTATAATGTGGCATCACCACAACACTGTTTTATGTACAATATGCACATAATTTTATTTGCAAAGCCACTTACGGTGTTTTATAATTTACAATTCGTTGTTTTGAACAACAGTTTTAACATATGATTTTAATTGGACTTCATGCTTCACATCATGTTCACGCCGCACCATTTTAACATTGAAGACTGACAAGACGCCATCACGCCGCGTCACAGGATACAAAGACTTTGCAGTTACTGATTTTAATGTGACCTCGCCTTATTCTTAATGTTATGTATTTGTATTTGTGAATGAAGATGTCCTATAAGAGGACGAAACATGTTTCACGAGCATAATTTAATGTAGTCTATTTAATAAATACAATTACAGTATTGTAAAAGTGGAATTATAAATTCAAATTTTCACAAGTTGATACTTTGACAATACGGGCTCTCATATGAAGTTTATAACGTGCAATGACTGTGAGTAGGTTACCTTTACCGTAGTAATACCTTTTAGGATTTCCTACTCTCAATTCATTTTTTCTTTGCGTTTAGGCCGTCTGTGGACCACGGCGCTTGTGTTCTAGCTGTGTTTTTGTCATCGTCTGCCCCTTTTGGTGTACTGGATTGTGTTCTTAGCGGCCTCTTGAGCCTTCCTGTTGGCCCAGTATTCCTTCATTTTATTGTTGAATTCTTTCCTGCGCTCCTCTGACCAATTCCCGGCTCCTTTGTGGCTAGCTGATGTAGGGGATGTTAGGAAAGGTTTAGTTTTGACCATTAAACGGTATGCATTGCTGTCAGTTATGGCGGCTCTGCAAGATCGTTGTCCACTTGTTTGGTCCAGGGGATCCAGTAGCTTTGCCTTTGTTAGCAGCCTTGAAGATCTTATAGTATAATCTATTATGATCCATTCTGTATAGGTGTCCATAGATAGTCGGACGTTTTCTTCCGATGGCATCTATGAGGTTTTCTTGATGCTGGTAGAGCTCATTGTTGGGTTTGTACCGTCGCCTTCCATCTGGTAGGATCATTGGCCCTATTATTCTTCTCAGGAATTTCCGTTCTTGCACTTCCAGCGCTCTCAGTGCGATCTTTTTAGTTAGGGATAGGCATTCTGCTGCCTAGAGGGCTGATGGTCTGAGTACTGCATTATAGTGTCTCAGTTTTACATTCTTTGATAAATGCTTTGAGGCATACAGTTTTCTGCAGGCATGGTAGGCCTTGTCTAATTTGATTTTCTTTTGTTCAAGAGCCATCGTTTTACTTAGGTCCTCCGATATCCACTCTCCGATGTACTTCATATTTTTAGCTCTCTTCATATGTTTCGTATCACTGACTCCCATTGTTGTAGGGGCATCTTTGATGTTGATGATAAACTCGGTCTTTCCAATGTTGATCATGAGGCCCGCTTTAGCTGCTATAGAGTGCAGTGTTTGAAGCTGCATAGTGGCCTCATGCATGTCGTTTGCTAGTAAACTAAGGTCATCAGCAAAGGCCAGGCATGGAATCCTCAGGTTGCCTGTTTTAAACCCCATTCTTAATCCGGTGTTCTCAGGTAATGACCTGGTCCATTCTCTTATGATCTTTTCCAGAACACAGTTAAATAATATGCATGAGATACCATCTCCTTGCCTCACCCCTCTTTTGACTGTGAAGCTCTGTGATAATTGACTTCTAAACTTAATTTTGGAAGTGGTATTGTGCAGGGTGGCTTGCACCAACTTATTAATTTTTTCGTTTAGTCCCAGTTCTTTTAAGGTGTTGAAGAGTGTGATCCTATCCTTGGAATCATATGCCTTCTGGAAGTCGACAAAGATAGCTACCCACTGTCGGCATATTTTCTTGCTACATTGAAGGATGGTCTTCAGATTTTGTATCTGTTCAGCACAAGACCTTGCAGTTCTGAACCCTGCTTGATATTCTCCTAATTCTTTATCCAGTTGTCTTGTTATGTGCTGTTCCAGAATCTTGGAAAATACTTTATACGATACTGAACGGAGTGATATTCCTCTATAGTTGCTGGGATCTGTTTTGCTTCCCTTCTTGTGGATTGGATGGATAACAGCTGATGTCCAATCATCTGGGAGCCTTTCCTTAGCCATATGTCCAGGATTACTTTGTGTATGTGCCTGAATGTTTGCTCACCAGTTTGTTTCAACATTTCTGCCACTATTCCATCTTCTCCAGGAGCTTTGTTGTTCTTGACAAGTTGAATGGTCTCTCTTACTTCTTCATAGGTGGGAGGAGGGATGTCTTTGGTCTCCGGGTTAGGTGGTTCTCTAACTGGGAGGCGCTGCGCAGGTTCTTCAGCATTCAAAAGTCCTTGGAAATAATCAGCTAGGGTCTTGATGCAGTCATCATCATTGAGGCACAGTGATCCGTCTGTTCTCTGGAAGTGTAAAGTTTGGGGTGTGAACTGGGTCGTCTGTTGTTTTAGACCTTTGTATAAGCCTCTGGAGTTGTTTCTTCCAAAATCGTCCTCGGCTTGCTTAATCAGTTCTTTGTTGTATTTTCTTTTCGCCCCTCTTATGATGCTGGAGGTGTTCTTTCTTTGTGTAATAAAGGCTTGTAGGTTGGCTTCGTTTTTATGATGGTTCCATTTGAGCCATGCTAGTCGCCTGGTTCTATAGCCTCATCACATTCGTTAGACCACCATGGGTGCTTGTTACCTTTAGGTCTGTTGGGGATCATCTTCTGAGCCGCGTCTGTTATAGCATTGATGTGTTGGTTCAGACTCTCTTGGTAACTTGCTTTGTCTTCTTTAAGTTTGGTGATATCAAACCTAGGAATCTTCTTTTTCTTCATAAGCATAGCCTTGGTCTTATACAGTGGTTTCAGATTCATCTTAACCATGGACAGGTAATGATCGGAGTCTATATTAGCTCCTCGTAAAACCTTCACGTTCATATTGTCGCAGTGGTGCTTCTTGTCTATTGCTACGTGGTCAATTTGGAACTTGCCCATCATGCTGCTTGGGCTGCACCACACCATGGCCTTCCTAGGTAGACTTCAAGAGTTATCCATACTTGGTGCACAGACTGATTAGCCGTTCCCCATTCTTGTTGGTTCTCTTATGGGCGGGGTATCTTCCTACAATCTTCCGGTATTTTTGTTCTCTCCCAATCTGAGCACTGAAATCTCCTAGCAGTATTGTCGTATGATGATGTGGGATGTGGTCTAGGGTTTCCTCAAGGGTGTCCCAATACTGATCTTTAGTCTCTTTTGTTTTCTTGTTAGAGTCATTGGTTCGAGCATGGAAGTTAACCAGAGAGTATCCCCTATTGCTAGACCTGAATAGAAGCCAAGTATGCTAGCAACTAGTTTGTGGTGTACTGCGAACCCTGTCCCCAGGAAGGGTATATTCGTCATGACTCTCTTACCAGGCTTTCCCTTATATATTCTATATTCCCGAGACTCCATGGCATCTTCATCTGGGAACCTAGTCTCTTGTAAGGCTGCAATGCTGAAGTTCTTGTCTTTCAGGATTTCAAGGGTATGTTTAAGTTTCCCGGTCTTGATCAGCGAGTTAATATTGATCGTAGCTAGGTATGTGATGTTCCTTTTTCTTTTAGTTCTGACTGGTTCACATGAAGGCGTAGGTCCCCCAGAATCCGACGACCTA
Source organism: Anabrus simplex (assembly GCF_040414725.1). Lineage (NCBI taxonomy): Eukaryota > Metazoa > Arthropoda > Insecta > Orthoptera > Tettigoniidae > Anabrus > Anabrus simplex. Next base: position 131,165,182 of record NC_090274.1, read on the forward strand.
TATGCCCCGTCATGAACGGGGGATGGGTTGGTTACCACCAGGGGATTTATCATTATTGTTTCCGTACTTCATGTTTGATACAGTCTATCACACAAGTGTGTATGTAGTTGGTCACCCGAAAGTGACGAGTTGTTGACTATCAAGGTTGTAAGCCTTGAAGCCCCCAGCACTGATCGGTTCACTGACCCAGTTTCCTGCTGGGATTGGTTACCCAACCTTCCACTGGGTTGCTCAGCTTAACAGGGACACCTCTTGTAGGTTACGTGCTGTAGTTGGAGTGAAAGAGGCTAGTTGGATTCTCTTGCTGAATCTAGTATTTTATGTTGCAAATACCCGGCAACGACGCATTTCACTCACACTTGCCCGGAGCCACACGGACTCCTCCCAGGTTAATTCCTTTGAATTTATCTCAATAAACCTTGTTTTCTTCCTTTATTCTTTCCCTTTCTTTTAGCTAGTCGAGAAATTGTTACCCGTTTACTAGTTCGTGTCTTGACTTAGGGGACAGGGTTCAACCTCAAACTTATCTAGTTTGCTCTGGTCGGGGTCCGTTAACCTGTGTTTTAATCGCATACCCCTGGTGATGCGGTTACGTTATTACCACTGCGTATCATACTGTACTCTGTCAACCAATTGTGCGCTATGGGTTGGCTTATTGCCACTGCTAAGGAATGTTTTTTTAGCCATTTTGATGCTGTTTTTGACCTTTGATCGAGTATAATAAAAGCTATCTGATATCTGGTTGTATCACCAAAACTCTTCTATGCATTCAGCCTCCGTTTATGGTTCTCAGTAATCCAAAGGTCAAGGTTCTTGCAGAAATCAATTACCTTTTCTCCTCTTACATTTCTTCTTCATAATTCATAAACTCCGACCACATTACTCTGTCTTCCACTTCCCACTACACTATTCCAATCTCTCATCATTACAGTTCTTACTGGACCTTTTCCATTCTCCTGAAACATCTCGTCTATCTGCTCATATATCCGGTGTACCTCTTCCTAGTTAACTTTCAGTGGTAATCACACAAGTTTTATAAGGAGATGATGTAGAATAAAGCATGCAAAAGTTACGTGGAATTCCCTTTACAGAAGAGATGTGTTCATTGCCATGGCCAGGGACCCACCTTAAGAAGTGCATTTACTTTTATAACCTAACGAAGAGTAGCGCACGCCATTCTCCATTGCGCATTGCTATTGGCTGTCGTAAAAAGCATTAGTGATTAGAAGCATATAGCGTTGCCAACCCGCGAATTAAAAAGCGCATTTAAATATAACCTGAAAGTGAAGAAATGTATAACACAAAAGAAGGCTGTTTGTACATGATGAATGCGCTGGTGTAGTAAGGTCAGAAAAAAGGTAATATTGGTCCAGGGCTCACTACCCTAACCAATCCAGACCAACGGTCTTGTCCAGTCGCTACCCTAAGCAGTGTAGACCAATGGTCTTGTCCAGTCCCTACCCTAAGCAGTGTAGACCAATGGTCTTGTCCAGTCCCTACCCTAACCAGTGTAGACCAGTGGTCTTGTCCAGTCCCTACCCTAACCAGTGTAGACCAGTGGTCTTGTCCAGGCCCTACCCTAACCAGTGTAGACCAATGGTCTTGTCCAGTCCCTACCCTAACCAGTGTAGACCAATGGTCTTGTCCAGTCCCTACCCTAACCAGCGCAGACCAACGGTCTTGTCGAGGCCCTACCCTAACCAGTGTAGACCAACGGTCTTGTCCAGGCCCTACCCTAACCAGTGTAGACCAACGGTCTTGTCCAGTCCCTACCCTAACCAGTGCAGACCAATGGTCTTGTCCAGGCCCTACCCTAAGCAGTGTAGACCAATGGTCTTGTCCAGGCCCTACCCTAACCAGGGCAGACCAATGGCGTTTCCTCAGGTAACTAGTGGCCCAAGGCCGCTTTGCGGCTCTAACCTGGGGGCTTACATCCCCAGACCCCCTTTGCTTGTTCTCATATCACTGGTCCGCGGCTCTAACCTGGGGGCTTAAAACCCCAGACCCCCTTTGCTTGTTCTCATATCACTGGTCCGCGGCTCTAACCTGGAGGCTTACACTCCCAGACCCCCTTTGTTTCTTCTCATATCACTGGTCCGCGGCTCTACACTGGGGGCTTAAAACCCCAGACCCCCTTTGCTTGTTCTCATATCACTGGTCCGCGGGTCTAACCTGTGGGCTTACACCCCCAGACCCCCTTTGCTTGTTCTCATATCACTGGTCCGCGGCTCTACACTGGGGGCTTACACTCCCAGACCCCCTTTGTTTCTTCTCATATCACTGGTCCGCGGCTCTACACTGGGGGCTTAAAACCCCAGACCCCCTTTGCTTGTTCTCATATCACTGGTCCGCGGGTCTAACCTGTGGGCTTACACCCCCAGGCCCCCTTTGCTTGTTCTCATATCACTGGTCCGCGGCTCTACACTGGGGGCTTACGCACCCACACTCCCTTTGTTCACTGATGGTCTAGCTCCTGAGTAGAGCGTTGTGCTGCGAGTCATCTGCGAGAAAGAAACCTAGGACAGTCCAACCGCGCGTAGATATTGGGGATGCAAGTGATAAAGTTGGTGTTAATGTTGCGTGAACACGAGTGAAGTTTTAATCTCTTCCTCGTCCGCATCCGTTGTAGGCTTACACACTTGAATGTTCAGTGCATCAACAGGGTCACTCTTTACCTTAATTGCCAGGCATCTCTTTAATTATACTTCCATCTAGGATTTTTCTATACACTTTGTGCCTGTGCTCCCCTCCCTTATAAATCATCTTGTGATCTGCAGATAAAAGCTCCCCTTCCCCTTCCCATCAACTTCACATAATCCTAAAATACTGATGTATTTCTCCATTTTCTTTTTCAGATTGCCCAGTTCAACTTTCTCATCCATCGTTCTGACATTCCAAGTAAGGGAAAGTCGCCGAATATGGAGAGGTGCTGTCGCCAGTCGGTGAGTCAGTTGTTCATTACTGGGAAATATTCTTCACCGTTTTGAATTTCTACGAATCTATATAAATAGATTTTTAGAGGGTTCGCTGCCTGTAATTTTGTAAATTGTTCAGATCCCTTTAGGCGAACTTTAGACTGTATCAGTGTTTGTCTGTGGCTGTTCCACCGTCACTGGATAGATCTCGACCAAAGTTCATCGAGGGGCAGCTTTAGACATGCATTTAATTTTAAAATCGCTGAACTATTGGGAATTTATACGAAAACGAGAATAGTTGTTTATAATTTTCTCTCATACTATTTGTTTTCTGTAAAATCCGAAGGCCATGTGTGAAACTTCTCTTCATTTTGAACAACTTTTGTTATGTTGATAATTTCGATCACTCCTCAAATGACTGAGACAATTACGAACCTGGCGGTTATTATGGCAGCCAGCAAGGAAGTGACGTTAAGCTGCGGGCTGTTTGCAGAATACCGTTGGAGGTTAAAATCGTGGTTGTTAATATTTCACGAGTATGCCGAGTGTAGCCCATTATTTCACACCGTAAGATGTTTTCTGGCATTTGCTATAATTTTGACAGTATTTCTTCTTCTACTTAACTTTTCGGCTTTAATTTCTTGCCTCTGCCTTGCCTCATCGGGCTTAAGCATCCCGCTCCATGGCGGGCTGGCCTTTGGTCACAGGGGCCTCGGGTTCGATTCCCGGCAGGGTCGGGAATTTTAACCATCGTTGGTTAATTTCGCTGGTGGGGCTAGATGTGTTTGTCGTCTTCATAATCATTTCACCGTCATCATGACGCGCAGGTTGTCTACGGGAGTCAAATCAAAACACCTGCACCTGGCGGCCGAACATGTCCTCGGACACTCCCGCCACTAAAAGCCATACGCCATTTCATTTAGGCTTAAGTAATAACACCATAAGTCATCTTCTTTTCTAAGAATCCCTCTCCTCTGTTACCGCTGTCTTAAATCCGTAACTCACAATTTACTGAGGGACATTTCATTTTTGCAATACCTACATCCACTTTAGATGCAGCTGCATTATCAAAACAGCCCAACTCGATTTTGAGTGGGGCCTGTCTTGGAACCTGCACATCTCCATTGTGAATGCCCTAAGTCCCCTACACTGCGGCAGGAAACACGGCCTGCCATTTCCATCGAAACTTGCCAACATCGCTAACTAAGAATGGGGTCCTCCCTCGCAATTTAATACAAGCTTACTCACTGCGTGTAGAGGGTAGAATGGCGTAGCGAAGCGCGGGCATATTTGAAAGTAATAATACGCAAGTAAATTATGTTTCTGCACTCGCTGTTTTCAATATAACATTGTAGTAATTTGTCTCAGGTGGTTGACCAGTTTAAGGCATTTGATAGGGTGGATCATGGGACACTACTGGCAAAAATGGACTCGACAAAACAGTGACTGAATGGGTGAGTATATTTCTAGAAAATGGAACTCGGAGAATTAGAGTAGGTGAAGCTTTATCTGTCCCTGTAATTAGAGGGGAATTCCTCAAGGCAGTATTATTGGAACTTTATGTTTTGTTCTATATATAAAAGATACGAGTAAAGAAGTGGATTCAGAGATAAGGCTTTTCGCGGATGGTGTTATTCTGTATAGAGTAATAAATAAGTTACCCGATTGTGAGCAACTGCTAAGTGACCTCAATGATGTTGTGAGATCGACAATAGGTATGACGATAAACTGGGTTAAAAGTCAGGTTGTGAATTTCACAAATAGTAAAAGCCCTCTCAGCTTTAATTACTGCGTTGATGGGGTAGAAGTTCCTCATGGGGATCGTTGTAAGTACCTAGGTGTTAATATAAGGGAAGGCCTTCATTGGGGTAGTCACATATGTGGTATTGTAAATAAAGGGTACAGATCTCAATTTTTTTTTTTTTTTTTTGCTATTTGCTTTACGTCGCACCGACTGTCTTATGGCGTCGATGGGATACAAAAGGCCTAGGAATGGGAAGGAAGCGGCCGTGGCCTTAATTAAGGTACAGCCTCATCATTTGCCAGGTGTGAAAATGGGAAACCACGGAAAACCATCTTCAGGGCTGCCGACAGTGGGATTCGAGCCCACTATCTCCCGATTACTGGATACTGGCCGCACTTAAGCGATGCAGCTATCGAACTCGGTGGTAAAGATCTGTGCACATGGTCATGAGTGTATTTAGATGTTGTAGTAAGGGTGTAAAGGAGAGGGCATATAAATCTCTGGTAAGACCCCAACTAAAGTATGGTTCCAGTCCCTCACCAGGATTACTTGATTAAAGAACTGGAAAACATCCAAAGAAAATCAGTTCGATTTCTTCTGGGCGATTTACGACAAAAGAGCAGTGATAGAAAAATGTTGCTAAGTTTGGGCTGGGAAGACTTGGGAGAAAGGAGACGAGCTGCTCAACTAAGTGGTATGTTCCGAGCGATGGCGTGGAATGACATTAGTAGACGAATAAGTCTGAGTGGTTTCTTTAAAGGTAAACTTGGAATTCAAGAGGACGAATTGGGGCAAATATTAATTTGTAGGAAGGGGAGTTAGGGATTGGAATAATTTATCAAGGGAGAGTTCAATAAATTTCCAATTTCTTTGCAATTGTTTAAGAAATTTCCAGGAAAACAACAGGTAGAAAATCTGCTACCTGGGCGACTGCTCTAAATGTAGGTCAGTAGTGACTGTTTGATTGATAAATTTGAAGGAAAATGCTCCCACCCCATAAGATCTGCCAGTTTCGGAGTGACGTAAAGCAAAACCTTTAGCGAGTATGCAAAGAAGATAGTTGCATATCAACTCACACTCACTAAACGGCAGGGTTGGAGGAAGTGATTCGGATGGCAGTGATAAAGCGGAGTGCCTGAATCACGTTGGGATTGCGGGAAATGAACTTGCGGACCAAGCTGCAAAGGAAGCGGCACTTTTACCTCCAAGACCTATGAATGTACCTGCTTGAGATAACTATTGTCAGCTACGTTGAACAATCTTGGCGTCCTGGGAATCGGAGTGGCTAGCTATCCGAACTCCCAACAAGCTGGGGACAGTTAACAAGACACCTGCCGTTTGGCGGTCATCTTCCCGGCCTTCCGGGAGAGAGGTCAGAGTATTGTGTAGGCTGAGGATAGGTTACGGACGATCTACACATTCTCTTCTACTAAAGAGGGAAGACCCGCCAGTGTGTTCTTGTGGTGCCGACTTCACCGTGACCCACATCCTCACAGAGTGCGCCGATCTCTCCGGCCTAAGACGGTGCCTTGTTCTGCAGGAGACACCCATAAATAACAATACATTCATTATGTAAAGTGTTATGTTATGATAAATGCTCATAGCTAGAGCAACTTTCTGTCTTTCGATACTGTGTGATACAAGGAGTTCCTGGTCAAATGTAGAGCAATCTTTAATAGCATTTTTACGGACCGATTCCATCAAAGACACACATGAAAAAGGAGAGTCATGATGTTAGTTCTTTGTATTAACTGATAGATTCCTGGATACGTGTAAGAAATTGTGGGAGCCCATATCGGAAGGTCTGGCGGAAATTGTACTCTAAGCTGAAACTAATAATTCCAATATGAAACCAAAGCAAATGTTATTTTCCTACATCTTACTGTATCCTTATCACTACCAGGAATCAAGGTATCCTCTAAAATATTCACTAGGATATAAATCCTATTGGATGTGGAAAGATGTCCGTAATTGCAAATTGACTCACCAAATAGTACAGCGTATCCCAGCTGTTATACAGAAGGTCTTGGGCCTATTTTCTTATAAAACACCTGAACATTCAAGTCACTCGACACTTCGAAACAGACATTCCTTGGTGGATATCGTAAAATCTACCATCTTCGTGTACTTTAATATAAAGAGTAGTATCGTCCATCACTGCTACATTAAGAATAACCAGAAGGTCATGGAAAGTAGATCAAATCTTGTTCGCAGCACTTGGCAAAATTTGACTCGTTTCCCTAGAATACTGTACACTTCCCGCTGGAAATAAGATATTTCCTAAGCACAAATCTGGGTTCGTTACGGTAAACGGTTTGGCCTTTGTTTAATTTTCTCGGCATATCTTATATTCCTTATCTACCTCTCCCTTGAAGATGTATATTCAGGAATTTAAAGACTGAAGTACGGCATCTGCAACCGTTACACCTGTAACACTACACAATATGAATCACTCGTTAGAGGCTGCGTATGTTCTTTATACTTGAATAACGCGGTCGAAATAGTACTTCTTATCACAACGCAAACAAATAGAACCCTTACGACTACCGCGAATTGTAAGTGCTCTGTTACTCAAGGAACTCACATTCCCTTTTGATTCGTTTGTAACCCTTTCGGTTTAATGCAATACTTTTTTGTTTTATTTTGTACTTCGTTTCGAAATTCCTTCGTTGAAGAAATAAGGAACAGCTTTGGCAAATCCGTCAGTCCGTTCTACTGCACCGACTGTTGTTTTATCTTCTCCGGTGAGTTTGGGTCTCTAAGCTCAGTCAAATTTGAGTAATATTAAAATCAAGTCATTAGATGATCACTCCAGCAATCCGCCCACACATCGTGCACTTGAGGCGAGGGTACAATTTCAAGTGCTTCATGAGAGGATTACAACATGATCCCATGTCGTCCAGTATTGCTCCAGAAAATCTATTCGTAGAGGATGTAGGACCAAAGTCTTTCCTCTGAAACATCCACTTTGCTGACGAAACTATCCGCAGTTGACAGCGTGTTATTTCCTCCATTTCAGAATCCAAACGTGACCAATGGATTAAATTAACGGGTACAGCGTTCTTGAGCACAACACAACACAAATAGCTTTTGCTCCTCATCTACAGTCAGTAGGCCATGAAAATCTTATCCCTTTCAGCGCAGTCTTTCACAGCTTTCAAATCCATAAGTATTCTTAAAGAATTAAGTAATGGTAATCAAGATAAAATTAAACTTACCATATAATTGCTCAGAAAGAGGATTCTCTCTTTTCCGCCTGTAGATTCTCTCTGGCTAAATTTGCTACCATTTTGATTTGTATGTCGACTTAAAGAGTGACAAGTTTTCTGATAAATACCACATGTGGTGACTTAATTTCTTTAGAGCTATTTTTGAAATTCTGGAATCCGTCCTTTCATATGATTTTGTAACTTTTAAGCTGCATTACACTGAAGCCACGATTTGACAAAGCAGTTACAATGAAGAGAGAGACATCTCATAGTTTAAGTTGCGATCTTAGCAGAAACATTTTTAAACAATAAATTACTCCTGCCATTCAGTGATTCATCGCCCCAGGTGGGTGTAGTTCTAGTTTTTTTTTCTTTCAGATTTTTCAGATTTTCCTCCCCAACACATTAGAGAGTTCACGATAATCACCTCTGAGTATTAGTTTATGTAATTCACTTTCATAAAATCTAACATTTCTAATTTTCGACTCACTAAAAAAGATTTCCGCACTGCCACTTTGAAAATGATTGGCATTAACATTTCCCTTGATATGTTTCAAAAGAGGTCAAATACACATCATGTGATGCAAGAAACAAGTTCAAGTAAGATGCATGGTCTGTATTGTCTATTACTGCCACTGTCAATGGATATGGTAGCTTCGGGTTTAACAAATGGAAGTCCTTTTTGATGGTTAAATGGCTAGAATGTTTGCCCCGGTTCAGTTGGGGGAATCAACCTCCTAGTACTCTTAGTTCCCCTCGCTTCGGAACTGGGTGATTATGACATCTTCATTGGGTTACCACCAAGCCTTTCCAGAGGCTATGCACCATATTATTATTATTATTATTATTATTATTATTATTATTATTATTATTTATTATTATTATTATTTATTATTATTATTATTATTATTATTATTATTATTATTATTATTATTATTATTATTATTATTATTATTATTATTATTATTACCGGATTTTCGTGGAGCAGAAAGAGGTGAAAGAAGGTGCTGGTGGGAATGGGTCTATCTACTATATCAATGTTAACTTCAAACTTTAAATAAAGGTTATATTTCTTTTCAAATCACAAACTTAACAAACTGTTCGCTGAGTGAAATAACAAGGTTACAGGTACGAATTACAAGAGCTGAGCTTCCAGCTCCAAATATACAAGTTTACCACATCGCAAATGTTGCGTTTAGTTGGACGAGGAGAGAATCTCCCAATTCAAGAGCTCTTTGCTCCATAGGTTACAAATACGGCCTTCCAAAGGCCCCACTCAATATTACACAAAAACGAGTTTACAATCTCTCCGAATTCCACTAAAGAGACTGGCTCCCAATTTCTTACAGCCTGCTCGAGGCAACATTACACAAAAATCTTACAATTTCCGGCCTCTCTACGCCGAACCTACAATTTACATTTTTTTTACACAGGGGTATCTGTTACCCCAACTACTCGGCCTTCGTGGAAAGAAGAACAGGTTAGATTACTGGCCGAACACAAAATGAATGGAGGCGTACACTTGCGCTCCTAGAAAATTAAGTATAAAACTCTAATTGGGCTCGAGGCCCGATGATGCAGAGGCTAATCCCACACTACTGAGGTGACTAGAAGAACAAGTTACTTGGAAATTTACAGGAGAAAAACGGTTACAAAATCGTAGTCACCTCAAGATAAGTTGAAGGGGAACTCGAGAGGGTAAAGTACTCTCTATCCCCGATTTACGATTAGAGTCTTTATGAAATTTTACATTAGCCAAAAGAAAGTTTACATTTTAGAAAACAGGAGGTTACATAGTTAGAAATTCAAACCTTCCCCTCGTGTAAGTCGGCGGAGGTAGCTACAGAGATATAAAGCTGGTGGCCATTACCTGGGCTGGTGAACTGCCTGGCGAAGAATGAGGCGCCCCGCCTCCTGTCTTAACACACACACACTCAGTAAGGCGGCGATCAATAAGACAAGGTAGCCTGAAAAGGCTTATATACCCCAGGGGACGGTTCGAGAGCGTTCTAGACTAAATCCGGACACACCCTCTCATTTTATTGGCAGATTCAAAAGGTACAAGAAACCTATTATTGGCTGAAAAATAATTACAGAAAATTTGTGATTGGTCAGATTCAAAAGCTGGCGGAATGAGAAAAAAGCGTTGCAACCCTTGAAATAACAAAATAAATGAACATTACTTTAGTTGTGAAAACCTATAAGTACAAAACTTCTTGAAATCACTAATTCTTTTACCTTGCACCAGAGTGCATTACCTCAGTTTTTTGTAATGGCATCTATAGAGAAAAGTTCAAACTTCTTGACGAAAACCAAAACAAAACCAATGAATCCAGTCAGTTTAGACAACTTCACAATAACACATTACTCAATTATTCAATTATTCAGTGGTGACATCTTCTGGTCAATGTCTCAACTTCATGCCGTAGCTGTTTCACGTTTTGTTTGATAGAAGGCGCTTCTTTTAAATGTGCGGAGTTGAGGTGTACTATTATTGTTACGGGATTACCCGTGGAGCAAGGTGCTGGGTGCAATGGGTCTAACTACGATATAAAACTTTAAATAAAAGTTATATTTCTTTTAGAATCTCACACTTAACAAACTTTTCACTTGCTGAAATAATAAAGTGACAGGTACAAATAGCAGTCATGAAACAATATTTGGAAAACCCAAGATTAGGGAATTTTACAGATTTGGGGCTTCAAGCCCTTAGTTTACAAATTCTGACATACCGGATCCAGTTCACAAAATTTTGCAAAATCTCAATGTTTAGACAAGAATCAGAATATTCCAATTTTAAGAGCACTTGCTCCGACAACTTTACAGCCTTCCAGAGGCGCACCTCAATATGCAGTAAAATTTAGAAAACACAGAAAAGAGCTTACATGCTCTCCAACTTACAGCTCGCTTAGGGCAAACTTACACAACCCCTAACAATCTCCGTCCTCTCTGGGCACAATTTACAATTAACAAAAGTTAGTACACAGGGGGTATCTAGTACCCAACCTTCTGGGCCTTCGTGGAGAAAGAATAACAGCTTGAATTAATGGCCCGAACACAAAATGAATGGAGGCGTATACTTGCACTCCTAGATAATGAAGAATAAAATTCTAACGGGCCTCTCGGCCCAGTGATACAGGGGCTAATCCCAGTATACTGAGGTGACTCGAATGAGGGTTAATTACAGGAAAGAAAAACAGTTACAAAATCATAGTCACTTCAAACCAAGTTGAAGGGGAACTCGAGAGGGTAACGCACTCTCCGTCCCCGATTTACAGTTAAAGACTTTATGAAATTTTACATAAGCCGAACGAAAATTTACATTTTAGAAAAGGCTGGTTACGTAGTTACAAATTCGAACCTTCCCCTCGGATACGTTTGCGGAGACAACAATCTGGACTAATCAGGACACACCCTCTCAATTTTATTGGCAGACTCAAAAGTTACACCCAAAGAAGCAAACAGAAGCCTGTGATAGGCAGAAAAATAATTGCAGAAAATTCCTATTAGCGAGATTGAAAAGTGCCTGAACGAGAAAGAAACTTTGATATATATAAAAAAAAACAAATGAAAGTTAATTTACTTGAGAAAACGTATAAACACAAAATTTATTTCAATAACAACTTCTTTATCTTGCACCAGAGTGCATGACCACAGTTTTTGGTAATGACATCTATGGAGAAATGTCCAAACTTCTTGATTTACAGCAAAACCAAACCAAAATAAATCCAATCAGTTTAGGAAACTTATAAATGATAAACTTCTCAATTTTGCACTAGTGACATCTTCTGATTAATGTCCCAACTTTATGTAGTAGCAGTTTCACGTTTGTTTGATAGAGTTTATTAAGGCGCTTCTTTTTAATGTGCGGAGTTGAGGTATACCTCCCGGTACTATTATTATTATTATTATTATTATTATTATTATTATTATTATTATTACTATTATTATTATTAAATTAACATGTGCAATTTTACAGCGTTACATGAGGTCCTACACGTCGTTCACTGGTTTATTAGCTTTCTCTGCAGATCAGTGGTGGTGTCCGGCCCATGATCACGGGTTAGATTCCAAAAATCAAAAGAGGATACTAAACCTGAAATTTTACATCTCATTTTAGCAGATGCTTACATTATAATGTGTTTTAAAATTTCCATAGTCTCCTTTGAGGTTTGGGCTTCACCGATAGCTTTGGTAGCCCTCAGTATACGCTACTGCATGGGAGGTCTTTCTTCTTTTGGGTCCCTGACATTCACTGTGGGCAACAGTTTACCATCCCAATGTACAGTAAGAATTACAGGTATATCTTCTGTCAGAACCGATCAATAAAAGTGCCTAAAGGATGTATACAGCATCTGTCCATATCACGCATTAATTTAGTAGCAATAACATTTTTCGCCTTGCAGCATTCAGCATTGATGTACTCTCAGAAGTCTCTTCTAAAAATTCAGCAACGTTCATTTTATCTGAACTTGAAAATGCGTTATCTGAATCTGCAGCAGAAGATGTAAGCGCTGCACTCTCTTTCCCTTTCTCTTATTGTAATATTCTTTGCCTCGCCTTTTCTTCTCTATCCGCGAGTTTTTGGTCTACTCCTGCGAGGTAGGCTGTACGTCCTGACTCTCTCTGGCGAAGTAAAAATATCTTGTCTTCTTTTGACTTGATCATTCCTACAGCATTTGCTTGTACAATATCAAATACATTGTCCAAAGTATTCCTGAACTCTTCTTCACGATGCTTAAAAGTATCTTCACACTTGTTTGTGTGATATTTTTTGCATTTTTCTTCACTCCGAATAAACGTTTCTGTGAACAATGCTGATTACCTCTCACCGGAATTCTTGTTTTCACCCAAAATATTCTCCTCTCACTAACCACGAGATTAGCACTTACACTGACAATTAATAACATCCAGAACTTGTATATCTGATGGTAATTATCTGGTGTGCCATATCTCTTATTAAAAACACATTCCCTGGCACTGCGTAACTGATGTTAGATTAGCGACTCGGAAACACGTGTGACACGATGGACGTACTGATAGGCTCAAGTCGGCACGGGTTAGAATGCTCCGATCTCAACGAAATTGTGTATGGGCATGTTTTGGAGTCATTCAAACAAAACTGGTGGGTGGGCGTTGAACATTTTCGAAGTCGGGAAATAAGGGACACCCTGATTCACACCGAACGCACGGCGTGGCCGTGTAGTCGTCCTTTCTGGGTTACACCGGTAACGACATTCTGGCTGACGTTCCGCCACTGTAATGTTTTTCTCCACAAGTAAATATCACACACTGTTAGATCTGGAGAACGAGGGGGAAATAGTCCAGCACTTCCCACATTGTAAGAAGGGGATCTTCTGCTGTATGAACAGGGGCTGAATATTGTTGAAATCACCAACGGGATTCTTTTTCTTCCGATAACTGATTGAAGAATGGCGTCTTCTTGCTACCTCTCTGCCAGCCAGATGGCCACACAACAAGAGGTTTCAAGGTTACAAAGTAAGCATGAAATTGTCACTCTACATACTGCGATTCACAGATGCTCGAGGCGGTTTAGTCTTTACTGTAGTCAACTATGCTCTTTTCCCTTTTACTACACAGTGTTAATGTGGTATTTGTCGCATGGTTTCTCACACAGAGAACATGTACATTCTTTGTTCGGTTCATGATATTTTATGTTTTTGCAAATTTTATGATGGAAGCCGTGTACGGCGAATCTAGTAATTACGTTTCTAAGTTCCTGATTTTCCTGTGTCCATCGTCTATCGGTCATTGCTTCCGTTGCGTAAAAATCCAGCGGTTTGTCCTGTTGTTTCAGATGCTTCTGCTCCATTTGCGGGGTAGATGGCAGGTGTAGTTTGGTTCCCTTGCTAATTAGTCTGGACAGTCACGATCTTGCCACGCCCAGTGCTCTCTGCATTTACTGTTGTCCCGAAAAAAATAGGGCCAATTATTCGTCTTGCATTAACAGCACACCAAACACCAATGTTGCTATGTTTTGCACACCAACAGTGTCTGTTCACATGACCTTTGAGGTGAAACCAGAACTTTTACGTATGAAAATACTGTGTTGCTAAGATAACCGTGTGACCGTGTTGACAGCTGAGATCCAGACTGGCGACGTTAGAGGTGGGAGCGGAGCGAGTAATACCACGGCCGACTTGATGCGCCGCTCTAGCTAGCTCCTTACCGGCCTTGACAATCGGGTCCACACAGCTCGACACTTGGCGCTAGTGGCCTATCTACTTGCGGTAGAAATGCATACTTCTTTATGGAAACGAAATTCACTTTGATTGCCGATTTATCGTAATTTAGAGTTACGGAAAATGTTACATAGGTTAATACTGTTAAAATGATTGATCCTAAAGGTTACTTTCATTGCTATGTGCCAAAATAACGTCGTGAAATGAAACTGCGGAGAGATGGAGTAGTCCAACTGACGTTCCTTAACTGTGAGGAATAGTAAGATACATAGCAGAATACTTCTGTCTTCTGATGTTTAGCTTGAGATTAAGAGTCATTGTTCAATTAGAGCTTTAAAATTCTTAAGTGCTGCTCTCAGGAAAAGGGCTGGACAAAACATGAAAATCCTACTTTTTTCTTTGTATGGAAAACAAGTATTTTAACCCAGACATGTTTAAATTTTAATTTCAATATATGTATAGTTTCAGATTACATTTCATTCATATTTTTCACTAGAATTTTAAATACCGGGCGAGTTGGCCGTGCGGTTAGGGGCACGCAGCTGTGAGTTTGCATCCGGGAGATAGTGGGTTCGAACCCCACTGTCGGCAGCCCTGAAGATGGTTTTCCGTGGTTTCCAATTTTCACATCAGGCTGTATCTTAATTAAGGCCACGGCCGATTCCTTCCCACTCCTAGCCATTTCCTATCCCACCGTCGCCATAAGACCTATCTGTGTCGGTGCGACGTAAAACAAATAGCAAGAAGAAGAAGAAGAAGAAGAAGAAGTATTTAAATAAGAATCCAGTGAGAAAAGTATTTTGAGTAAATACATTTTTTATTAGGGTTGTTTATAGTCGCTTTAACTCCAAGGTCGTATCGCGACTCTTACATATGATTACAGAATAATAGTAATAATAATAATAATATTGTATTATTCACCTCATATCCAGTCTGCTGCAATCTTAGCATGTCTAGCATGAAGTAGTAATAAAATGTTTCATAGGAGATCCATAGCTGGCCAGTGTCCTTGAGGAAGTTGATGACTTGATGACTCAGTGCTGGAGAAGCCAGTGTCAGTTTGTTGTGCTGTTGCCGCCAATTGTCATACAGTTGACATTCTGAGATGATATGCTTGACAGTGAGAGAGCAGTTACATTTACTGCAGGTGGCAGGTTGTTTCTTTTCTAGGAGATAGTTGTGTGTCCTATCCTTACTCGGGAGATTAAGACTTGTTCATGTCTGGTGAGGTTTTGGAGAGGATATGTTCTCGTAGATATCATTTTAATTTTTTTGGAGGTTGCTAGTGGAAGTTTTAAGCCAGTTCATTTTCCATTGTTCGTGTAGTTTGATTTTGATATAAGCGATGATCTCAGAATGTGGCGTGGCAATTTGACAGTCGTTGATTGGAAGGCTAGTAGCCTCTTTTGCTGCTTGATCAGCTGATTCGTTGCCTGGTATTCCTCTGTGAGATGGTATCCACATAAAAATAACATTTTTTCCTGCAATCTTGATCTTTTGAAATATGAATCATGGCTTGTTTAAGAGCATACAGTTCACTCGTAAAAACTGTGAAAAGATCTGGTAATCTGCATAGCTTACCACAGTCTTTATATTTCACTGCACAACCATTTCTCTCATTGAATTTTGATCCATCAGTATAAATTGCACTATATGATGAGTAACTATTACACATTTCATTAAATAACTGTTGGGATTTCGCTGTGTCAGTTTGAGCTTTAAGATTGTTGTTCAATTCCCAGTTGATTGGAGGCAAATGAACATTCCATGGAGGGGTATCTAGTGAGTTGTGTGGAAATAAAATGGGTGGAAGGCTGAGGTTTAGTTCTTTGAGAAGATTGTGTATTCTGATGTTAAAGGATTGGGGTTGAGATCCAGTTAGTTTTCCTTCATGTTTCTTTGAAAGTAGGTGTTTTTTCAAGTATTGGTTACTTGAGCCAGCTATCTTGAGTGCGTATATCAAACTCAGCTGTTTACGTCTGATTTCAAGTGGTGGTTCGTTGGCCTCAATCTCTCTACTATCCATGGGGCTGGTGCGATGGGCTCGTAGGGAAATTCGAAGAGCTGAAGATTGGATGGTATCAAGGATCTTAACAGTAGATGGTCTGGCAGAACAATATATACTATACTGCCATAATCCAGTTTGGCTCTGATTGTGGCTCTGTATGTGTTCATTAGGACATGGTAGTTTGCTCCCCAGTTTTTTGCTGAGAGAAGTTTCATGATATTCATTCTTCTTTGACACTCGTCTTTAAGATTTTTAAGGTATGGGGTCCAAGTGAGCTTCTTATCAAATAAAAGTCCTAGAATTTTAATAGTTTTAACTGATTCAATTTTATGGTCGTCCATATATAATTCAGGGTTAGGGAGGATATGTTTATTTTTGGAGAAGAGAATACATTTGGTTTTAGTTTTAGAAAATTTGTACCCTGTGGTTTTAAACCAGTTTTGAATATTTACAGTTGATTCTTGTAATAGGAGTTGAGTCGTCGTAATGTTTTTCCCTGGGCAGAAGATTATCAAATCGTCAGCAAAAAGGCAACACTTAACTGTTGAGTGGATGTTAGAGACTACCGGTATACCATTTATTGCCACAAGAAACAGTGTTACACTGATAACTGATCCTTGTGGGACTCCATTGTTGATTACTACTTCCTTTGACAGCATTCCATTTACTCTAACTTGAATTCGGCGCATTTGGAGAAAATTATAAATGAAATATAGGATATTTCCAGATATATTATGTGTCATTAGTACTTTGATTACATAGTCTTTCCATACCATGTCATATGCCTTATTAATATCTAAACTGACTGCTATTAGGTGTTGGTTATTGAGAAACGCTTCCTGTATTTCAGATTCCAGACTTATCAAAGTGTCTGTTGTGGAGTGTGCTTTACGGAACCCGTTTTGCACATTACATTACTTATGTGCTCGAGATACCAGCGTAATCTATTGTTGACTATTTTTTCCATGAGTTTACACATCACATTAGTTAAAGCAATAGGGCGATAATTTTCTGCAATTGAGTTGTCTTTCCCTGGTTTGGGTATTGGAAATACAATGGCATTTCGCCATTGATCAGGAAAAGTCTTAGAGCTCCATATGTGGTTGAAAATGGCCAGAAGATAATTTATTGCATTTAGTGGAAGCTGTTTTAGAAATTCATAAGGGATCGTATCTGGGCCAGGACTAGATTTGCCACATTTGTCAAGTTCAATAATTATTTCCTGTAGTTGAAAAGCATCGTTTAGATTATAGTTGGGGTCAGAGATGGCTTTCCTTAGATCAACGGATTCACAAGATTTCTTTGTATGGAGAAATTCGGGATCATAATTTTTTGTCGCTAGAGATCTCGGCAAATTTATCAGCTAATTTATCAGCGATGTTTTGAGGTTCGTTTATGAAGGTTCCGTCAACCGAGTTTCTGAGAGAAGTAATGTAGAAGTGATTATATTTACCATTTATTCTTTGAAGTTTATTTCACATTTCCTTTTGTGGGGTTTGGGAACTTAGCGAGGAGACAAATGATAGCCATGAATTCTTTTTGCTGAGTTTAATTACTTTTCGAGCGATTGCTCTACATTTCTGAAATTGGGCTTTATTTTCAGGTGTGGGTTTTCTTTTGTAGAGGTAGAAAGCGTGATTCTAATTCTTAATAGCCTCCTTACAAGTGTCATTCCACCAAGGTACTGTTTCCCTAAAGGAATTTGAGATTACTTTTGGAACACTCATGTCCGCAGATTTAACAAGAACGTCTGTGAAATCTTGAACAATGGTATTTATGTGCTTAGAAGCGAAATTATTTGGAGGGGTTAAGTCTTTTAAGTGATTATTGACTGGCTGCCTAAATTTCGTCCAATCTGCCTTATTTAAGTTCCATTTAGAGTTGTTAATAAATGAGGAGTTGACAGAAGAATTTTCATTATTGATTAGTATCGGTAAGTGGTCACTATTTCCTTGGAGTGTTGAATAACCAGACCAGTTGAAAAGGGTTGCTACGTCCGGTGTGCAGATGGTTAGGTCTATACTACTACAGGTGCCGTGGGCTATGTCAAAGCGAGTTGGAGCAGTAGAGTTCATTAGAATTAAATAAAATTCATTAAGTATCTTTTCTATCTCTTTTCCTCTTGCATCAGGACTATGGCTACCCCATAACGTCTTGTGGCTGTTGAAGTCACCTATTAGGATGAATGGTTTAGGTAGTTGGTGGATAAGGTTTCGTAGATCGTCACCTTGAAACAAATAACTGTTTGGAATATAAACATTGCAGATACATAGAGAAGGTGGTAGATGGACTGAAATTGCTACAGCTTCCAAATTAGTGTTAACAGTAATTTCTTTGGCATAGATATTGTTTTTGATATAAGTAGCTACTCCTCCACTCGCATGATTCACATTAGTTATATTTTTGTGGTAGACACTGTAGAGTCTTAGACTGGCAGCAAAGTCGTTCTGAAAGTTTGTTTCTTGGAGACAGATAACAGATGGTTGGTGTTTATTTATTAGGAGTTGTAGATATTCTAACTGTGATCGATAACTGTTAAGATTCCATTGGAGTAATGTTGTCATAATAACGATCAAAAACAGAACGAGGTTTATCTCCGTTGTTATACTGGGAAGGAATTGTCACTGGAATAGTCTGGCGTTACATTGATATGCGTTGGGTCTTCACTTTGACTGGCGGATTTCAGTAGTTTTTTTAGTATTCGAGTGCTTTTGTTTTTTATGCTTTTATCGGTATAGTGAGGATAGAGTTTATGAAAGGCTTTAGTAAGACCTTCTATGTATTGTGTGTAGTTTGAAGCAATTGTTGATATGTCCTTGGCACCAACCGCATTTTCAAGGAAGGATTGGAGCTGTAGGTAGCTGAGGGGGAATATTGATGGGTCGGCTTCCAGAACTTGTTTTACTGGCAGACTTGGCTAAGTGCTAAGTCAGGGTTGGTCAGTGAAGTGGCTTTTTGAATAGGCCTATCTCTTGGGAGAGAGCTAGAAGTACCGATGTCTGTTTTGAGGTTTTCGACCTCTGACTTTTTTGAAATCTCTTGGAGCTGAGGAAAATGATTCGAAGAGGATTCATCTTTTGGAAGTGATACGTTGTTAGGACAATCTTTGGCCAGATGTCCTTCGGTATGGCAAAGAAAACTAGTGGCTGAGGCGGATGAGAGGTAAATCCAGTAGTTTGTACCATCGTATTCGAGATGAAGGGATTCGGGGAGTTTATCAAAGTCTTCATTTTGAATGAACATTTGTCTTCGAAAGCTTAAAATGTGGGAGAATCCTGGAATTGACAACCTGCTCTGATTGGGGTAATCCTAGACATGATTTTCACACCGAGTTTTAACAATTCCTCTTCAATAACATAGTTTGGGATCACAGGACAGACGTTGGATAATATAATACGGTACGCTTGTTTTTTGTTAGAAGGGGTCGTATTTCCAGTGATACGTTGTTTATTAAGATCTTAGGGTTTGTCAATATCAGATCTTGAACATTTTTCTTACTAGAGACAAAGATGCATGTCCTTTCGTTCGATATACGTGAAACAAACCGAATGTTGCTAGGGGCTGTAAGTTTACCTATAGCTACTGATACTTGATCCCATCATGAGATTCGATTACAATAGCTTGTTCTTTGGAGGGCTACGACTGTATTCGTTACCTGATGCACTGTTAGGATGTGGAGGGTTATTTACGGTGTTGTTATTATTTGTTGGCTTACTTGGTGTCTGTTGAGGAAAAGTATCATTGATTTTTTCATTCATTGAATTCGATAGATGCCGACCTCTATCAACAGGGGTGGCCATTTTGAGTGGGTCAACAAAGGGTTTTAGGTTAGTTCTTCACTGCTCACAAAGACCACGGATATAATGTCAGGTATCTTTCTTACGAGAATGCAGTCTGATCACTCTTACACTAATGTAACGATTACGAACCTCTATTATATAGCAAAACTTGAGCAAGAGAACTACTCGCGAACATCATCAGGCACTGCCTTCTCGATCCTGTTGGCCTTACCGTCATAACAGTAATGGTTCTTACTTGTCAAAAGTTCTGATAATGTGTTGTGTTGCTGTAATATGGCAAATACGACTCCGCCTAAAGGATTATTCAATAAAAAAAATTTAGGGGTAAGATATACCCGATTAGCGTGATTAGCTGCCACCCCCGGGGGCCCGGGTTCGATTCCTGGCCCTGCCACGAAATTTCAAACGTAGTACGAGGGCTGGAACGGGATCCACTCAGCCTTGGGAGGTCAACTGAGTAGAGGAAGCGAATCGATTCCTACCTCAGCCATCCTCGAAGTAGTTTCCCACTTCTCCTCCAGGCAAATGCCGGGATAGTACCTGTTCGCTTCCTTCCCTCTTTCTTGTCTATCCCTTCCAATCTTCCCATCTCCAACACAAGGGCCCTGTTCAGCATAGCAGTTGCGGTCACCTGGGCGAGGTACTGGTCATCCTTCCCAGTTGTATCCCCGACCCGAAGTTTCACGCTCCAGGACACTACCCTTGAGGTGGTAGAGGTGGGATCCCTCGCTGATTCCGAGGTAAAAGCCAACCATGGAGGGGTAAACATATTAAGAAAGAAAAAAAGATAAATACCCGAAATAAAAACGGAAAACTAAGATGAAAGTGCTAACTGCTTTTAGCCACTCCGTAGTTTTGTCCTGGTCTGCAGAGAATTAGTGAAATGATAGTATCCCTTTGCTATTTTTTTCTTGTTCGAAATACAAAAGGCACACGGCAATACATATTCGAATATTTCCAAACACAGTTAAAGAAAAGCAAATCACTACACCATTAAAAAACGAATTAGCGCATAAATTAAAATTCTTGTTACAGCGAGAAAACACTTTGGGCCACTCATTACATTTGTTCATGTTTGCCGAAAATTTCTGCTCGAAGTACAAAAAGGCGCACAATAATGTCACAAATTCCAAGATTTGTAAACACAATTTAAAAAATATAATCACCAGCGAACCATATCATCTGTTCAAGGTTCAATTAATATACCTATTATAAGAGCAATGGGATCTATTTTCATTTTATTCATCAGTTTCTATCATCCTGAATAGTGAAGAGAGGCTGAGTAAGACTTGCATTGTGTGAATTAGGGAGTGCCGCCTACGCAGGTTCATGCTAACGGTAACAAGAAGGTGTGGTGGTCCAACGCTTCCGAGCTCATTGAGTTCAAACAATTTCAAACCAAACTGGCGAGGGTGAGATCACTAAGGCTTGGGACAGACAACTTTGAAAGTCGTGACGTAGTGGATAGAGTACCAACCACACGCCGGCAAATGTGAGCTGTCACTTGTTCTTGATTTGTATTCACTGAAGCTTTTATTAGCATATATGTGAATCAGGAATGAGTACATAAATTTTGTCTTTCATGTCATGTTACCTCCAGGTTATGGAATTTGATTAGAGGGCATATCATTCAAACTGGAGAAGCCACTGGTCTAGGAACGGTCGCTGCACAAAGGAGAATTCAAACGGATAGCGGTATACCCTGAACTTGGCGTCCCTAGCGAGATGTGATAAATATGGGGAAGCGACCTTACGCATCGTCATTCTGCCGTTGTAAGTTGATTTCGCCGCACGTCCGTGGCAATTCGCGCCATAGTAATACATTGTGCCGTGCGTACTATCCATGTTCTCATCTAGTATATCCTTGAAGATGTAAATTATTTATAGGAGCTGGTATAGACTGAAAACCGCTAAATAATTAATTGCAAACTGTTAGTAGCTCACCCGAGCTGAAGCGCAAAGTGAACGGTATAATATCCAACACAGGAATTCGAGTGCAGTTCGCGCTGAGCATAAATGCTTTCAACAAACTAAACTGTGATTTTTATTGTCAAATTAATACGGGCAAAATATTTAACAAACTAATGTAATAATAGAGGGATTGAATACATTAATCATAACGTGTCAGGCATTCATGTATCCGTGCTCCAGCCAGAGGTTTCCAGTATAATTTATGCGCAAGGGAGAAACTTTTCCAGAGATAGCTCAAGAGACAAGATGTAGGGATCGCCAGGTGCTGTGCCAAGGATCGAAGCTGTGTATTCCAGTCCAGACGTCGCAAACATCATAATGGGTTGAGCAGGCCATTAGTCCCGGCTTGATGGCCGGAATGCGGCGATGCAGAATTTCAGTACGTCGATCTACAATGTTTCTTTCGCATGATAACATATTCATTCGGATTCAGCCCTTTCCTTTCAATTAATGTAGCTTGTTAATATCGGTATTAGTTTAATTTATTTATATGCCTTTCGCATATGAAGTTGTTTTATTCAAATTAAGCAGTACTTGGGGCTGACAATCTTTTCTGTGTGTTTTATTTAGATTTGTATAGTTTGGTATGAGGGAAATCTAGCTTAGAATTTTGTATCCTGTTTAGCTGTGTGCAACACAACGATAGGATAGCAATTAGTTCAAGACAGGAGGGTGTTTTGCATGATTTACTGTTTGGAGCTGAAGCAGAGCGAATTGTGTCATTTCATCGTCGTAGCAAGTTCATTTAAATATCACACGACACACCAAACTAAGTTCAAGGACATTAGATACGATGTGATGGGGACACATGATCATGGCGAGAAGCGCCTTATGCCTTGGTAGTGCCATGGAGTTGATGAATTGCGAGGCACTTCATTGAGAGGCTGAGAAGGTCGAGGATACGAACCCGTGTACTGTTAAGTGAAGCGCCGTGAGTGCGGCTGGGGATTTTATGGCAGCAATGAGAGCTAATTCGAGTGCTGATATAAAAGGGAGATCCGGAGATGGCCGATACGTATATAGATGAATTGCGAAGGAAAGTGTTTTTGCTTGATGCAAGAAGCTAATGGTTTCGACACTCACGCAGGCTATGGAAAGGCAGCGCCCAGAGTGAGTCCCTTGAGCAAAGCGAGAGTCACATTGCTGCTCGCCAGCTGACAGCTGAACACGAGGGCGTGCATACACACACTTCCAAGTCCCGAAATGCTGCAGTATATCGTGCCAGGCGATATGCAAATGTATATGTACATATTTCCTTTCAGGCTTTTGGTGGTGTTATATTTGTGTGATTATGTCTTTGATTGTCATGTGCTTGTGTATAGGCTCAACGTTGTCTAATGTGGGCTTTGGCAGCACGGGCTGTGTTTTTTATTGAGGATAGCCGATCTGTATTTTAGCTTCTGTGTTAAAATGCCGTCGGTCCCAGGGCTGACGTAATGTATTTGTGTACCAGCCTTTGCGGATTACTTGCATATATAAGTATGGGGCGCAGCAATGCGAATGATATATGTTTATCGGCATTTTGTTTATATACTTTTCCGTAAGGCTTTGCTGCTTGTAGATCGACTTTAATTTACTTGATTTTACTTTGTTCTACGTATTTCAATTTTAATCTACATGAGCATAAACCCAGTGCTCATCCACTTATAGGACAATTTAATATGGGTCTTCTTCCCATCATCGAAGGGTTATCCCGTACGACTCGAGGCTGCTTGCCACGTCACGGAGGGGAAACGTGCGTATATCTCTTGAATGCCGTGACGGATAACATATGTTTACATTTAGAACATAAGCTACACGATGATATATGTCTCATATCCGTAACTTAATCGGCTGAAAAGTTAGACATTTTCTTCTAGTACATTCGATAGAGAGGTGTGCAACATGTGGTCGTGACGTCACCCGCAGGTACCTTGCTCGTGACGTGTCCAGCTCGCCACGAGGAACTTCGTATTGCGCTAGCTCAAGATGTCGGGCATACGAAAACATATTATCGCCGTCCCTTTTCCATATGTTCCGGCAATTATAAAACAATGTACAGGACTGGAACATATTCCTCCCTTCTCGAATTAAGAATATTCGAAGGATTTTCTTATCTTAATTGCCTACTCTTCTCGTGGAACATATTTCTTGAGGTTAGAGGCATATGGGGGTGACACATGGCGAAATTATGCCATCATTCTTCATCTGACTAATCAGTGCTCTTGCCTCGTCTCGATATTTCTCAGGAACTGGATATGCTTTCCGTTTATAGAAAGAACTATCATTAACGTTGAGGTGATACTCAAAATCTTGAATTTCACCTGGTTTCTCATCAAAGACATTGGGGTATAATTTTAAAACCTTCTTGTCTATCTGAATCAAGCTTTGCTTTGAGTTCTGACTCTTCAATCGCACTGGTTAAGGATCGTAATAAAGTAGCGCCGATAACGGAACATTCATCAAACTTGGACGTTTCCTCGTCCATTCCAGGGTTTCCCATTTTCAACAGCTTTGCCGTGGCTAGCGCATACTCACATTCAGCGGGCTTATCCATGTCGCTACCGGGTTCTTCAGCAGGGGTTCCCTCTTCACGAATTTCCGCATCATAATTATCCACCAGCTGCAATTCTACAGTCTCAGCGTTGCTTAAACTGACAAGATTCGACTTGTAATTTATAGTTCCCTTATACTTGATCATGGAGTCAAATCCCAATACAACATTGAAATTGAGACGTGAAATGACAAGAAAAATATGTTCGAAATGTCTTTATAAAATTCTATGAATGCTTGTAGTTCGTTGCGATCAGGTGCCACATCTCGAACCTTTAGTTGAGCTGCAGGCATTAGTAACGCAGTGTCTTTCCCCAAAGAATCTGTATGTTTGTCCGAAATAAGCGAAGCTTGCGCACCAGAGTCGACCAAAGTCATCACATTAAGGTTCCTGACTCGTATAGATATGACAGGTAATGATCTCGATGTATTGTATTTCCGTGAATACAACTGCATTTTCACGAGATACTCTGTCTCTGTGTCCCAAAAACGATTTAATAATGCCCTTTTAAAATCATCATAGGTCTTGAAATTTTTCTTACAGGCTATGGAACAAGATAATGCTGTGCCTTCCAATAATTTAGAGACAGTGCGTAATTGTCTATCTTGTCCTATGCGATTTTCTTGAAAGAAATCTTCAACATTTTGAAGAAATTCCCTAGCAGTATACTCACCTCTACCAGAAAATTTAGTTGGTTTGTCGTCCTGAATCTTAATGAGTGTCTTGGTGTTAACTGACTCTCTAGATGTACGTGGACTGGAAATATATGATGAGTTTTCTCATAACTTAATCGAAGAGGCTTCTTCAGCAATGGTATCTACTTTTGCCTGAAATGTGTTATCAAAAGGTTTAATTTCAGATTGTAAATCAGTTTTCAAAGCTTGAACATCCTTACAAAAGACGGTGAGTTATGTGTGTGTGCTATCCATTTGACTCGTGAAACGCTTGTCCATCTCGGCTTGCGTGGATTTCATAAGTCCCACTTCAACATTGAGTTTGCTTACGTCCGATTTGAACGAGTCCCTAAGGCTCTTTTGGATTTGTGCCATTTTTATTTGAGGCTGTGAAATATGTCCATGAGACTCTTGGAATTCGGCTCGAAGTTCTTTTAACTCCGTAGAAAGCGATTGAACATTTTTGAGATCTTGACCAAATGATTGAATAACTTGACCTTTCATTTCCTCCTTCAAAGTTTCAAGATATTCTACGAATTGAGTTTTTATTTCTCCTAACTTGGATTCGACTTTGCCACTGGAATCCTTGAGCCTCTTTTCTAAATTAGTATTTGCCTCACGAAATCTTTTTTCGAGATTAGCGGTTGATTCAGCAAATCTATTATTAATGGATTCATCTGCCTCTGCAAATCGTTTTTCTAAAGACGCTTGTGCTTCATCGAACCTTGAGTTGAGGTTATTAGCTAACTCTTGCATTTTATTATGAGTGGCTTTTATCTGTAGACCTAGTTGTTTGTTAGCCTGATCAGCCCTAGCATCTGATTGATCTATTTTTGAATTCAATTCCTTGATTTGAGTATTTGATTGAGCACTTAATTCCTGAATTTGAGTGCTCATACTAGTGCGAACAGTTTCAATTGCTGCTAATACATTGTCCATGGTAACAAATGTTTATAACTAACTTGAAAATTAATTAAGTATTCTGAGGATCAGAATTGCAATTGACTGTGCGTAATCTGACAATGTCTGTGTCTTTTAGCGTTGTCTAAATAAATTCGCGTATTATTTCGAATGTGGTATTTAAAAACATGCTGTTATGCTTCGTATCTTGTAAAGGCTAAGTAGAACTTTATTCCATATCCTGTTATTTTTCGTGCTATAATATCCAGCACAGTTCCTTTCGAAATTCCTAAGTTGGCCTTCATTTGTTATTACACACGGGGTGTCGCTACGTATATGTTACTAGCGTGGTATATCTCCTTTCGTGGCCCCTTAAGTTGGCCGCCATAAATACCTTCTTTCGCTACCCCTTAAGTTGGGCTTCATTAGTACTCCTTTCGTGGCCCCTTAAGATGGCCGCCATAAATACATTCTCTCCTCTCTGTACCAGGAGAAGTTGATTTTAAAGAGCATGAGGTCTTTCTGAGGGGTGCCTAGTCCTTAGGAGATGGCACAGAGAGAGAGGATCACAAGGCGAAATAATAGATATTATATCTTTCTTTCCTTTATTCAATCTTGGGAAGACCACCCTATTATGTCGCCGAATCATAAAGTTTTAATAGAAAATAAATTCCAGTTTCAACAACTGAATATCGAAATTCAACTGAATAATTCTGTTATGTCCATTATAACTTTCATGGCACAAATTAAAGAAGTAAATAAGAAATCCTAAAGTCTTTCTATTGGCACTTGCGTTTCCGGATTACACTTTCTACATGAACTGAATAAAGTAAATTTGGTAATTCCTTCTCGAGAACACATCAAACTCAAATATGAAAACAATTGAAATCAACTCTAGTCTTCTTGTATAAAGTTCTGAGTATCGTCCTACTCCTTTGTAAATTATTGTACACTTTATGAAAATATTGTGTGTTAAGAGTTTATGATATACTTCCACTACGAATAATGCACTCAATGGATATTTCAAAGTTCCAGTGAATGAGAATATACGAGAGCACACTGTTATTTGAAAGTCTGTCTTCCAAGTAAAATATTAATTAAGCGAACTTTTAATGTTCTTTGTCAGTAATGACACTGTTTGTAAAAGTTCTGCTCAGAGTCAGAACTGAATGGAAAAGGCACTGACATCACCTGATAAACGCCTTCTCGTTGAGCTCGAACAGTTGAATACTGCTCCGCAAACAGCTGTCAGCAGACACCAAGATATTCCATAGTATCACGTCCCTGAAACTATCCCGCGTAGTACCAAATCTCCGTCGTTCTACGCTGATCTCCGTCGTTCTCCGTCGATCTTCATCGTCTCGAGTCAGGATTTCTCATGTTATTAAAAGAGTGGCTTTAACACGAGAAAGTCCAACTGACTAGGTTGAAAATGTGCACCATTTGATTTGGCACTGTTAGAACTAATGACTGTTTCATAAATAATCACCATTTACTTGATGAGAAATACGTCGGGGCACTGTCTATTATCGTAAATCACGATAATGAGGAATTCACTTCACTGCACAGTTCATCTAGACACTGCTCACTGTTCGTATGGTCAAAATAACTTTCATTTGAAGCACAGTTTATTATGGCTCACCTTCACAGCAAAGAAATAAATAAATGGCTCTCTCTCGTAATATCTCGTAATGTTAATTCTCAGTAACACAGTTCTACAATTATTCATGTATACGTCCTATACTTCACTGAATTACGAAGTTCACTATACAGTCTATCCACACGCGTTGTCTTAAATGGTACAGTCTGTTATGACGATATGCGAACAGTCTCTCTACACAAATTAAAGTGTTCTAGGCTCTGATAATATTTAAAATAGTTAATGTGTTGCGACTTACAATCACGATATTCGCAGTTGAAATAGTTCAAGATCATTAGAATGCGAAGTAGCCTTGCTCACTTCAAGTTGGTTAGGGTTATTCACACGAAAACTAAGATATATGTCAAGTTCAAATATTGGTGAAGTATTACAAGTCTTTATGACTTTGATGTTACACACACGTTAATTTTCTAAGTCTGCATGTGTGACGAATTGGAAGTCCCACAATTTATAAGTTACTCACTGGTATTCGCAGAAACTAAGTGTCAACTTGCCGTCGAAATTTTCAAGTATTACGATGTCCGACAGCAGGAATACTGAGTTCGATTCGTCGCGTGCAGCGTGACACGCTAACCAGCTGTGAAGGATGTGAACTGAATTGCTGTGTTTTTTTTTTTTTTTTCTTCGGGGGGGCCCCCGAAGCCCGCTCCCCCCGCGTGACCAACGACTCAATCTACATGGCCTCCGACATGCTATTATTTCTAAGAAGAAGAAAGAGATAGCAGGGAAGAGTGGGAAGTGATACAAGGAGTATCTGCCTGTTTCCATGTCAAACACGCTACCAGGCGATATTGTATTAGGTATATGGTATTGAAGTTTGGTATTGAAGGGTCAGGGAAAAACCACATAGGCAGAAAGAAGAAAGAGCCTACATGTAAAACCTGACATCTTTTGATAGCACATGCAAGGATGTGGGCTGGAAAAAGACCAGAGGTTGTGTTAGTTAGGAACAGGTAACATGCACAAAACATAAACCAATTCCTCGCCATTCCATCGCCTGGGGATCAGTCCGTCTGGGCACTGCTGGGACTAGCGCGGTCCTTGCCGGCTGCGGAGCCATGCGTCAAGTACCACTAGGGCCTGTCGCACGACTCCACCTCCTTGGGGTACCTCGTACCCAGTCTCCGATCCCGGAGAATGAGGCCAAGCCCGCCGAGGCGGGGGCCTCCTGGAATGGGGTGGGTCATGGCGCCGGGCCTCCCTCCTCTCTGCCCGCGCCATGGCCCTGTAGACTGGGCAACTGCGGTGGGAGGCCGGGTGGCCCCCCGCGCAATTGGCGCACACCGGCGCCTCCTTAAGTGTTGCGCAGGCCGTGTAGTGGTGATCACCACCACAGCGGTTGCACTTCACTTGGAGTCCACAGCTAACTTGACGGTGGCCCCACCTCACACAGCGGAAACACTGCAAGAGCTGCTGAGGGGGACGTTTTACTCTCACCTGACTGCCGCTACCCCCTGAGGTCCTCTCCTGGTTGGCTCCTCGGTTGACTGCTGTCCTGGGAGCAGTCCTGGGTTGCGGCTTGGCGGTCCTGTCCTGGTGAGCCAGCGACGCCTTCTGCTTCCTGGTGCGGCGTCGTCTTCTTCTTCTTCTTCCCGGGGGTTGCTTCTCGGCGGGGGAAGAGGCCTCGTCCTGGTGGCCCTCCTCCCGGCCTGGTGACCCCAGGGTAGCTGATGGCTCCGCTGCGTCGCCGTCTTCTTCCTTCTCCTGGCTGGCGGCGGCGGCGGCGGCGTCGGTCGGTGCTAACGCCTGAGTGCATTCCCTGTCCTGTGGGGCGCACATCGAGGTCTGCAGCTCGACAGACGTGCTGTCAGGCTGGGCCTGGACAGCAGCCTCAGAACGCCAGGGGGCGTCCTCCTCCACTGAAGTCGCGCCGTCGCGGCGCCAGGCGGCGTCATGCCCCACCTCCGTGATGGCGTCGCTGGTCGCCGGCTGGGTGGCCAGGACTAGGTCGGTATTAACCGCCCTATTCCTTAGCCTCCTCGGCGTCTCCCTGGTCTCCGTCGCGGCCCTGACTGCGCCGGTGTTCATCCCTGGCACGCCGTCCCTCCCTGGTAGACGGATGACCTGGAACAGAGTAGAAAGCTCCTTCTCTGCGTCGCGCATCCGCTCCTGGTCGTGATGCCGGATAATGAGGCCTCCTGGTAGGAAGCTCTCGACGGCCATGGTTGTCGAGATGATCCTGCCTCCTCGGCGAGGGCGCCGCATTCTGTCCAGGACGAGGCCCCGTTCGGAAGTTACAGGGCGCCTTGGCCTGTAGTACACGAGCAGCGCCTCGTACTCCGGGTCGGTGTGGCCTTCGGAGAAGAGAAAGCCGTCAGGGGGGTCGCACCCGTCCCTGTACGGCTCCGTCTCCACCTCGGTCTCCGGCTCCGGCTCGGGTGCAGGCGGCTCGTTCTCCTCCGATGCCCAGCAGTAGTCTGCTGCTCGCCACACGTCCGTATTCTTCTTCATCCTGGTCCTCCTGAAAGAGAATAAGCGAGCACTGAGAAGTGCTCAGCTCAGACAAAAGCTCTTTCGAAGTCGTACTAATAAGTACAGCTGCCTGGTTAGCACTTGAAAGTACTGAGCGCCTGGCAAGGAGAGAGACAACGGAGCGACAGGCACGTACGACCTCTCGCTACGACAGCCAGCTGCTCCTTGGTGAGAATTGCTGTGGTCTGGCCTGCTGCTTATATCTCGTACGACTCAAGGCTGCTTGCCACGTCACGGAGGGAAAACGTGCATTTATCTCTTGAATGCCGTGACGGATAACATATGTTTACATTTAGAACATAAGCTACACGATGATATATGTCTCATTTTCCGTAACTTAGTCGGCTGAAAAGTTAGACACCGAGCTCGATAGCTGCAGTCGCTTAAGTGCGGCCAGTGTCCAGTAATCGGGAGATAGTGGGTTCGAGCCCCACTGTCGGCAGCCCTGAATATGGTTTTCCGTGGTTTCCCATTTTCACACCAGGCAAATGCCGGGGCTCTACCTTAATTAAGGCCACGGCCGCTTCCTTCCACTTCCTAGGCCTTTCCTCTCCCATCGTCGCCATAAGACATATCTGTGTCGGTGCGACGTAAAGAAAAAAAAAGTTAGACATTTTCTTCTAGTACATTCGATAGAGAGGTGTGCAACATGTGGCCGTGACGTCACCCGCAGGTACCTTGCTCGTGACGTGTCCAGCTCGCCACGAGGAACTTCGTATTGCGCTCGCACAAGATGTCGGACATACGAAAACATATTATCGCCGTCCCTTTTCCATATGTTCCGGCAATTATAAAACAATGTACAGGGCTGGAACAGTTCCTGGTACAATACATACATACATACATACATACATACATACATACATACATACATACATTACAGAAAATTAAAAAGTGCATTTCCTTGTTACTGTGCTCACTACCGATTCAGAAAACCATTCGTTCTTCATCCTGAGCAATGTACGGACAAAACTCTTATTTCATATACAGCTGAGAAATATTTTTATTAACATTGGTGTCGACAATATCTCTAACGATGAATTAAAACACTACAACATTGTAATTAAGCCTGAAGCTTCACAGACCATTGGGGCAGGTCACTAACTAAAACTTAAGAAAAACAAGAAAGGAAAATCGTTTCGAAAATCTTTGGTCCAGCATGCAGAGAAGGAGTGAGGTCTCCTTGAGTTATACTGTTAGAAAAAAAAGACAATTGAAATTTTACGGACGTATTCAAGGAATGACAATGAAGCAGGGCCTGGCCTCCTCAGTGAAGGGAAGGAGACCTAGATTTAGAACATTGCTGAACAAACATCACTTTGCTGAAGAAGGGAAGAAAAATAATGAAGAGAAGAAAGCACGACGTACTGAAGCTTGTGTCATGTGGAAGTCTCTCTTCACGGAATCAATAAAATGTTAATGGACGTGGTGATAACAGTCATAAAACCTTCTCCCTTGTGTGAACACAGAAGATATTAATTAGAACAAAGGCTTATTCCTTTCCGAGCATGACAGAGAGGTTTTATGTGACCAATCATGGGACAGCCCCAAACGATCAGATTCTGGAAGTAAATAAGTTCTTTGTTCTACAAACAAGCCTCCGATAGACAACTCCATCCTTCCAGCTGACTTGTAAGGGTACCGGTACGTAAATATAGGACAATCTAGACTTTTAAATACGCTAAACATCATAAAACAGCCTAACCTCATGCTCTGTGGTAAAGCTATACCTTTTCAGAAGTCTGTAAAAAACCTAGGCGTTGTCATGAATGACACATTAAACTGGAATGACCATATAACAACTGTCTGCAGAAAAGTATATGCATCTCTTTACCCCCTAAAAACGAAACAATCCATTCTTCCACACAGCATGAAAATAAAACTTATTCAAACTATCATTTTTCCAATAATTTATTACTGTGATGTCATATTAACCGATGCAATTGCAGAACAAACTATGAAACTTCAAAGGGCAATGAGCTCTTGCATAAGATTTATATTTTCTTTCAACGTAAGGACACATATTTCACCTTATTATGAGAAGCTATCCTGGCTGAAAATTGATCAACTAAGGAATTTACTGCGACACTAATTTTTCGACTTCTGAACGAATGTACACCTGAATACCTATCCTCACATTTTAACTTCCTCTCATCTATCCATGGACATAATACCAGATCGACTTCTACCTTATGATACCGGTTAATCATTCATCTGTATACAGCCACTCTTTCCAAGTGTCTGGAGCAAGGCTATGGAACACACTCCCTGTCAGTATACGTAATAGCACTACAACAGTCTCATTAAAATGGTCTTGTCGAGATTTCCTCTTAAATACGTGACCAGCTTGTATGAATGTTAGTGTGTATGAGTGCAAGCATGATTTAGAACTATGGTTAGGTGATATAGATGTAGATAGGCTAGATAATATTAATCATTAAAAATAACAATTATAATCTGTTATAATATTACTCCATAAATTTAGGTAGCTCCTAGGGACTGTTAATGCTATTTTACCACAGTATGTGATTATGTACTGTACGCATTGGTTAAGTGTAAGAGAGGGCCGTGACACCTAAGTTCGCAACATACAAAGGCATTAAATAAATAAATAAATAAATAAATAAATAAATAAATAAATAAATAAATAAATAAATGAATGAATAAATGAATAAATAAATAAATAAATAAATAAATAAATAAATAAATAAATAAATAAATAAATAAATAAATAAATAAATAAATACTCAACATGCTATATTCATTCCTTGATCTCCTCTATCGTTAATATATTCATATACTGACCTAATCTACCATTGTTATAGTCATACCTTGGTCTCCCCTACCATTGTTTTATTCATATCTAGGTCTTCTTTACCATTGTTATACCTTGGCCTCCTCTACCATTCTTATATTCATATCTTGGTCTAATCTACCTTTGTTATATTTATGTCTTGGTCTCCTCTATCATTGCCCTCTGCATATTGGTCTCTTAACTATTGTTATATTCATATATTAGTCTCCCCTACCATTGTTCTATTCACACCTTGGCCTCCTCTACCATTTTTATATTCATATCGTGGTCTAATCTACCATTGTTATATTCATATCTTGGTCTAATCTACCATTGTTCCATTCATATCTTGGTCTAACCTACCATTGTTATATTCATATAATATTCTCCTCTACCATTGTTATATTCATAGAATATCCTCCTCTACAATTGTTGTCTTCATATCTTGGCCTCCTCTACCATTGTTATATTCATATCCTGGTCACCTCTACCATTGTTATATTCATATATTAGTCTCCCCTACCATTGTTATAATCATATCTTGGCTACCTCTACCATTTTTATATTCATATCTTGGTCTAGTCTACCATTGTTATATTCATATCTTGGTCTAATCTACCATTGTTATATTCATATCTTGGTCTCCTCTACCATTGTTATATTCATACCTTGGTCTCCTCTATCATTGTTATATTCATATCATGGTCTCCTCTATCATTGTCATCTTCATATTGGACTCTTAACTATTGTTATATTTATATATTAGTCTTCTGTGCCATAGTTATATTCATATCTTGGCCTCCTCTATCATTGTCTTCTTCATATTGGCCTCTTAACTGTTGTTATATTCATATATTAGTCTCCTCTACCATTGTTATATTCATATCTTGGCCTCCTCTCCCATTGTTATGTTCATATCTGGTCTCATCTACCATTGTTATATTCATATCGTGGTCTAATCAACCATTGTTATATTCATATCTTGGTCTCTTCTACCATTGTTATATTCCTATCTTGGTCTCCTCTACCATTGTTATATTCATATCAAAGTCTCTTCTTCCATTGTTAATTCATATCTTGGTCCCCTCTAGCATTGTTATATTCATATCTTGGTCTCCTCTACCATTGTTATATTCCTATCATGGTCTCCTCTACCATTGTTATTTTCATTTCTTGATCTCCTCTAGTATTGCTATATTCTTATCTTGGCCTCCTCCACTATTTTTATATTCATATGTAGGTCTCCTGTACTATTGTTATTTTCTTATCTGAGTCTCCTCTACTATTGTTATATTCATACCTTGGTCTCTTCTGCTATTGTTATTTTCATGTCTTGGTCTCCACTATCATTCTTATATTCATATCTTGGTCTCCTCTATCATTGTTATATTCATATCTCGGTCTCGCCTACAATTGTTGCAATCAAAAATTGGCCACCTTTATTATTCTTATATTCATATCTTGGTTTCCTCTACCATTGTTATATTCATATATTGTTCTCCTCTACAATTGTTACATTCATAAATTGGTCACCTTGATCATTGTTATATTCATATAGTGGTCTCTACTGTTGTTATATTCATATATTGTTCTCCTGTATCATTGTTATAGTTATGTCATGGTCTCCCCTATCATTGTTATATTCATATCTTGGCCTCCTGTACTATTGTTATATTCTTTTCTTGGTCTCCTCTACTATTGTTCTATTCGTACCTTGGTCTCTTCTACTATTGTTATATTCGTATATTGTTCTCCTGTATCATTGTTATATTCTATATTAGTCTCCTTTACTATTGTTATATTCTTATCTTTTTCTCTTCTACTATTGTTATATTCATATGTTGGTCTCCTCCACAATTGCTATATTCATATATTGTTCTCCTGTATAATTGTTATATTCATATCTTGGTCTCCTCTACTATTGTTATATTCATATCTTGGTCTTCCCGTCTATTGTTATATTCTTAACTTGGGCTCCTCTACTCTTGTTATATTCATATCCAGGTGTCCTCTACTATTGCTATATTCTTATCTTGGTCCTCTCTACTATTGTTATGTTCTTATTCTGGTCTCCTCTATTATTTTTATATTCATATTTTAGTGTCTGCTCCTATTGTTATATTCTTATCTTGGTCTCCTCGACTATTGTTATTCTTATCTTGGTCTCCTCTACTATTGTTATATCCTTATCTTGGTCTCCTCTACTATTCTTATATTCATATCTTGGCCTCCCCTCTCATTGTTATTATTCATATCTTGGTGTCCCCTACAATTGTTACATGCATAAATTGGTCACCTTTTCATTGTTATATTCATAACTTGGTCTCCCCTACAATTATTACATTCATTAATTTGTCACCTTTATTATTCTTATAATCATATCTTGGCTCCTCTACCATTGTTATATTCATATATTGTTCTCCTGTATAATTGTTGCATTCATAAATTGGTCACCTTTATCATTGTTATATTCATATAATGGTCTCCTCTACTATTGTTATATTCATATATTTTTCTTATGTATCATTGTTATAGTCATGTCTTCGTCTCCCCTATCATTGTTATATTCATATTTAGGTCTGCTGTTTTATTGTTATATTCTTTTCTTGGTCTCCTCTACTATTGTTATGTTCTTATCCTGGTCTCCCCTACTATTGTTATGTTCTTAACTTGGGCTCCTCTACTCTTGTTATATTCATATCCTGGTGTCCCCTACTCTTGTTATATTCATATCCTGGTCTCCTCTACTATTGTTATGTTCTTATCCTGGTGTCCCCTACTCTTGTTATATTCATATCCTGGTCTCCTCTACTATTGTTATGTTCTTATCCTGGTGTCCCCTACTCTTGTTATATTCATATCCTGGTCTCCTCTACTATTGTTATGTTCTTATCCTGGTGTCCCCTACTCTTGTTATATTCATATCCTGGTCTCCTCTACTATTGTTATGTTCTTATCCTGGTCTCCCGTACTATTGTTATGTTCTTAACTTGGGCTCCTCTACTCTTGTTATATTCATATCTTGGTCTCCTCTACTATTGTTATGTTCTTATCCTGGTCTCCCCTACTATTGTTATGTTCTTAACTTGGGCTCCTCTACTCTTGTAATGTTCTTAACTTGGGCTCCTCTACTATTGTTATATTCATATCTTGGTCTACTCTACTATTGTTATATTCAATATTGTTCTCCTTTATCATTGTTATATTCACATCTTGGTCTCCACTACTATTGTTGTATTCTTATCTTGGTCTACTCTACTATTGTTATATTCTTATCTTGGTCTCCTCTACTATTGTTATATTCATATCTTGTTCTCCCCTATCATTTTTATATTCTTATCTTGGTCTCCTCTACTATTGTTATATTCTTATCTTGGTATCCTCTACTATTGTTATATTCTTATCTTGGTTTCCACTACTATTGTTATATTCATATATTGTTCTCCTTTATGATTGTTATATTCATATCTTAGTCTCGTCTACTATTGTCATATTCATATATTGTTCTCCTTTATCATTGTTATATTCATATCTTGGTCTCCTTTACTATTGTTTTCCTTTACTTTGTTATATTCATATCTTGGTCTCCTCTACT
Organism: Anabrus simplex; assembly: GCF_040414725.1. Taxonomy (NCBI): domain Eukaryota; kingdom Metazoa; phylum Arthropoda; class Insecta; order Orthoptera; family Tettigoniidae; genus Anabrus; species Anabrus simplex. The sequence continues at coordinate 131,201,660 of NC_090274.1, forward strand.
ATTGTTATATTAATATATTCTTCTCATTTTATCATTGTTATATTCATATATTGTTCTCCTTTATCATTGTTATATTCAAAAATTTTCTCCTTTATCATTGTTATATTCATATATTGTTCTCCTTTATACTTGTTATTTTCGTATCTTGGTCTCCTCTACTATTGTTATATTCACATATTGTTTTCCTTTATCATTGTTATATTCATATATTGTTCTCCTTTATCATTGTTATATTCATATCTTGGTCTCCTCTACTATTGTTATATTCATATCTTGGTCACCCCTATCATTGTTTAATGAATGGTTTAATGAATAGAAAATGTTTGCTGCCGTAATGCATTCACCAAAAGTACTCTACACTAGGCATGTCAACATGTACGTAACTAAATTTGCAAGTACATAAATCACAGAAAATAAACAAACAGTTTAACCAACATGACTGTTAAGAAAGGATAACCGGGAAGCGGCTGGGAACCATATCCAGGCGGTGGAAGGTATTGGTAATACTGAAGAAGCGAAGTCAATGTAATCCTACACTTTACTTAAATGTAGATTCAATTTCATATATACAGCAATAGCCAATATACCATTAAAATTTTGACGGCCATTTGATGGCCATTACAACCATTACAATTTACAGTTTACATGAGGGTAGCATTTAGTTATTAAATTTATTTTATACCGGAACATCACACATGACGTTCCACTGTCGTGGCGTTACCTTTAAAAACCCAAAACAGTTTAAATAAATAAAAGGAAGGTAACGTAATACTAAAGTGAAAAGATACATCTAAGGAAGAAAAATATTTACATATAATCATGGAGCAGAGCATCTTCAGTGGGTAGCCCCCTGAAAAACACTTCTGAGAAAGGGTACCCGACCTAAAGATGAATATTCCACGATGAAGCGGAACGAATGAGATCGTCCCGAGGAAGAAATTACTTATAAGGATTACGTCGAAAGGCGTCTAACATTTAATTTACAAAACAACAAACGGGAACTATCTCTTAACAAAGTGAGGTGACTTACCGAAACGGCTAAGTCATAATGATAACATTTGGAAGCAGAAGGAAACACGGGTACGCTCCGGCAAGATAAATTAAATGAAACACTACATCTGAAACTGAATACCTGAAAAGTTAAAAAAAAATTAGTGCTTACCGGATGGCGGGCCCAAGAACACCCGTACCTTGGAAGGAGACCGTTCCGTTCAGTGGTCAAACAGAAAAGAAGCCCTCGCAGAGCAAGGCTCCAGCGACAACGCTTCTCCCCGGAAATTATGAAATCTTACCACGGCCAATGAGCGTACGATGTTTTCCTTCACCTACCAATCACATTTCCTTTTATTTTCTCCAATAGGAGCGCAGGAAAAGTAGTGCTGACGAAGAACATTTAGGAAGCCTCTAGAAATTACGAAATTGATGCAACTTTACGAAACCGGAAATCTCCCACGCCGATGTGGCGCGTGTGGTACAGGATGCACCAGAATTACCATGACAATCAAATAATTTTAAAATCATATCAACTTCAAATAAATCAAACAATTAAAAACTTCACATACTGAGGAGAAACCAAAACAAACAAATGAATAAATACTTTACATACATATTTCATCGCCGTCTTCCGAGTCCAAATAATCAAATCCCAATAATCACAACATACTCCCCCCCTTTAATTTGGAGCGCAGCTCCAAAAATAAAAATTTTATTCACAATTTTAGCAGTCCAGTTTCTGCATAGTTTAGGAGATAACAAAACACCTTAAAAATAAAACGCTGAAAAACAAAGGAAAAATGTCACTGAAAACAAAGGACATATAAGAATGTTCGTTGAAACAGAAACCACATAAAATATACACTAAAGAGATTTTAAAAAAATTCTTTTTTCTGTTCTTATGTTCAGAAAACACCACACTGACATTATTTTCTTTAAAAAAATGAAACGTTCACTGAAAAAAAAATTAACACAAAATAAGAGACATCGTTTGGATTGAGTTCTTGGTTTTTCTGTTTTATTTACACTGTAGCACCACGAGTTCTTGCTGTTGATGTGACTGACGACGCGGCCGCTGTCTTCAGCCTCAACATTACAGTTCAAACTGGGTGACTGCGCACAGCCTACCACGACTGGCGTCATTGGCATATCTGGTTACAGCGCTGTAAATTGACATGTCCAAGTATAGGTGATTTCACGTGCCTCTAATGGCCACGTCAGTGTATGTCTGGTAACTATTCAGGATCAAGACATGGGATGATGGTCAACACCATGCAGACGGTTCCCTCTTGGACTAGGGACGTCAAGTTGTCAGGCAGGAACAGTAATTGTCATCTGTACATCAGGTCACTGGAATGCAGTGCAGAATGGCAGGGCCCAAGACATAACGTACCTCTTCACTAGGCACGACAGCAGAAATGGGGATAGTATCCCCCTCCGGCCACTGCAACAGAAATTTACCCCAGCAGACAGGGAATATAAAGCTAAAGCCACCCTGGTGGACAAAAGCTTGGAGGCACCTAACCGGTGTCTCCTCGACCTTCATTTGGGAGGTTCCCCCACAGGTTTGGGACTATCTTAGCCCCCCCATTCAGGCAAGCCCTATGGATACCTTAAGATGAAATTTAGGAAAATGGTTTGAAGAAACTCAAAAACTCTACCGGAGTTTACCCTGATTTCAGAATTTGACAACAATCCCTAGTTACGAAGATCTTAATTCTACCCCACAATACATACTAAATTATATCTAATATGATCATAAATGACCTTTCCATTACAACTAAAGAGACTTAACTAAATAATAAACTATAAAACCCGAAAAATTGCGCGCAATAATTAATTAAAATTTTGCTTACAACTAATTCCTTATCACTACCCCAAAACAAAATAGTTTCTGAAGTATTATCTCATAACTAGGGAATTTTTATCTGAGATAAATGCACACGGCTGATCCTCTTTCTTTCAGGATGACTGACTAACAATGACACAAGGGTTAAAAATTTCAAAATTGTGCAGGGACCTCGAAATCTGGGGGATAACTTGCTAATTACATGGTCCGCAGCACTACTAATGGGATGAGTCTTTACATAGACCTGGTCACCCACAGACAGATTGTGCGGTCTTCGCCCGTGATTATAGTTACGTTGAACTTTAGCGTAATAAACCTTCAAATTTTTACGCGCACGATGCCAAGCAGCACGGATCGTTTCTGGATTAGCAACATCAGGCAGGAGATCGTTAATGGACCACAGATTAGAAAGTGGAGAATTAGGGGTGAACGCTAGCATTAATGAAGCAGGAGTTTGCTTGTGACTTTCATGAACAGCAGTATTGAAAGCAAATGATAGCCAATTAAGTGAAGAATCCCACTTTGAGTGGTCAGAAGAATGGTATGCAATAAGAGCAGATCTTAGGTTCCGATTAACTCTTTCAGCATAATTAGGCCTGGGATAATAAGGTGTAGTAGTCACATGAGAGATAGATAGGTCAAAACAGAAATTACGGAATTGCACAGATGTAAAAGCTCTAGCATTATCACTCACCAAAAATTGACAGGGTCCAAATGAAGCAAAGATCTGTATTAAGCAAGAAATAGTAGTACTAGCATTAGCCATGCGAGTAAGAAACAGCCATGTAAAACGCGAGAACGCATCAACACACACAAGTATGAAACGATGGCCGGTCCGTGAACGCGGGAATGGTCCAATGTAGTCGATAAATAGTCTCTCCATTGGGCGAGAAGCTTGCTCAGATGACAACAGACCAAGGCGGGTATTAGGAGCGGGTTTACTGATGTTACAGGTTTTGCAAGATTTGACCATTGTGCGAATTTCACCATCCATAGATTTCCAAATAAAATGCTTACGAATTTTCTCTCTGGTTTTAAATACACCAAGGTGTCCGCCAACAGGGGATTCATGGAAATATTTGAAAAGAGCAGGGACTAAATTAGAAGGTACAACAATTTTGGGGTCTCTGCGCCCACGAGCAGGACAACACAGAACACCATTTTTGAGGACATACGGTTTGACATGTTCACCAGACTTAATCCTGTCAATAATACCCTTCAATTCAGGATCGTCTTCCTGATGTTTAGAAATATCTTTGAAAAGGACAGGGGAATTGGTCAAAACCACATTAACAAAGGCTGAAACTTGTTCAGGAGAGGGATCAGAGGATTCTAATTGAGGATCAGAACTGCCAGGGTAGAACATCCTACTAAGAGTGTCAGCAATAACATTTTGAGTTCCACGAATGTGACGAGCTTCAAATTGAAAAGCTGAGATGCGTACTGCCCAACGCGCAAGACGACCAGTTCTTCTTGGCTTGGCCAGTACCCAACTCAATGCCGAATTGTCTGTTTCAAGATCAAAAGGTAGATGTTCAAGATACATTCTAAATTTCTCCAAGGAGAAAACAACAGCTAAGGCTTCCAACTCATATATAGAATAATTGCGTTCAGCAGGATTTAGACTACGGGAAGCATAAGAGATAGGACGACGTCCATCTTCAAATTCCTGAAGGAGAACACCAGATACACCTGTAGATGAGGCATCGGTTTGAAGAATGAAACGTTTAGAAAAATCTGGCATCGCCAGCACAGGAGCATTACATAAAGCAGATTTCAGATCATAGAAAGCTTCAAGTTGGGCATCACCCCACTCAAATTTAGCATCTTTTCTCCTCAAGGCATTTAATGGGGCTGCTCTTTCAGCGAAATTGGGGATAAATTTACGGAAGAAATTGACCATACCAACGAACCTAGCGACAGCTTTGACATCTTTAGGAGTAGGAAAATTTTGGATAGCTGCAGTACGAGATTGGTCAACCGAAACGCCTTTCTCGGACACGATATGGCCTAGGAAGGACATCTGAGGCTGTGCGAAAGTCACTTTACTAGCCTTAAGGGTTAGTCCTGCTTTACGGAGCCTTTCAAGGACTTCATTGATATGAGCAAGGTGTTCTTCAAAAGTGTCGCTAAAATTACCAAATCATCAAGATAATTATAAACGAATTTGAATTTAATGTCTGACAACACGTTATCCAGCAGCCGGGTCAAAACAGTGGCTCCCGTTGCCAGTCCGAACGGCACGCGCTCAAATTCATAGAGGTTCCAGTCAGTAGCAAAAGCTGTGAGATGCTTGGATTCCTCAGCAAGAGGTATCTGATAGTACGCCTGATTCAGATCAAAAGTGGTAAAAATTTTGGCATTAGCAAACCAAGAGAAACAAGAGTGCAAGTCAGGAAGTGGAACAGATTGAAGCACAACTCGCTTATTCAACATTCGATAGTCTATTACAAGCCGAAAACCACCCTGTGGTTTAGGGACTAGGAATATGGGAGAAGAGTACGCAGATTTAGAAGGACGTATTACACCATCAGCAAGCATTTGGTCGATGATAGCCTTAAGAGCTTTCATCTTAGGAGGCGACAACCGGTACGGAGGAGAACGAACAGGTACATTGTCAGTTACTTCAATTTTATATTCCAAAACATTGGTCACACCTAACTTGTCAGTGAACACGTCAGGAATTTTATCACAAAGATTCCTAAGCTGGTTGGCCTGATCATCAGGCAAATGATTAAAGTCGAAAGCTTTTGGTTCACTTGTGTCCTCAGACACAGCATTGACATGATAAGGAAGGATAGGAGAACGGTTACACAATTTAAAGATCCTCATGGAAAACTTAAACTGGAATTCATTGTATTGAAGATCCAAAACCATACCAGTTTTGGCAATAAAATTTGCACCGAGAATGAAAGGACAAGATAAATCTTTCACCACTAGCACGGGTATTTTCCATGTGAAATTACGTATTCTAATTTTGAGATTCAGACTTCCAAACAAATTCAAGGAATTAGAATTAGCCGTATGGCAGGTTAGAGACACAGGTTTTAAAGCAGGGAACTTACAAACAGATTTCACAGAGTTATACACATTTTCACTCATCAAGGTGAGGCTACTTCCAGAATCAACTAGAGCACAAACTGGTTCATTGTTCGCTTCAAGGCAAATGTAAGGTAATTTACATGGAGGAATAGCAGAAATACCACAAGATTTTGGAAAATTGACACTAGGGTCAGACTGAAGCTTATAATCGACTACAGAGTCGGGTAAATCATCAACTAATTGACAGCGATAACAAACGAAACATGAAGGTACACTATAAGTTTTGGCACCAGGATCGGCGGCTAGTCATCTGGGATTACCATTACCAGAACCGGAAGAATTGCGAGGACACTGTCTTGAAAAGTGTCTATTTGACCCACAATATCTGCAAGAACTAGTGGAGGGAGAAACTCTATTCTCATTCAGATTTGAATTGCCTAAGGGCTCAATCTTAGGACAATTCCTTTGGAAATTTTGAAGTTGACAACCCATGACAGGTTTTGAATTGCCTAAGGGCCCAATCTTAGGACAGTTCCGCTGGAAGTGATCCGTAGAACCACAACTATAACATGCACGTGAATTACGTGGCTTGGAAGAAATAGAAACGGTACTAGTGACCTGAGAAGACATGCTCAAAGGAGGAAGAGCTAATGCGACTCGTAACTGGTCGGCATACCTAATGCCTTCAGCAGAAACAGTAATAGCTTCCAACTGAGCGAACGTAGTGGGTCGAGGTGACAGAGCAAGATACGACCGGTAATTTGGTGCAAGACCCTCAATAATGCTAGCAACCATTTGAGACTCAGAATAGTTTAGCATGAAGATCCGAGCATTGAACTTAATGTCCTGGATGTATTCCGACAATGTTTCATTCAAATGCTGTACGCGAAAATAATGCTTTTGAACCAAAGAAGACAAAGCACGGGAAGGAATAAAAAACTCAAGCACATGTGCATGAAATTGGTCAACTGTCCACTTTTCTGAAATGGCTCTTATGAAATGCTCAGAAAGAGCTCCAGATACATGTGGATATAAGACTTGGAAGAAATTGTCATGACTTAAGGAATACACTATACTCTGATCTTTAAATTCAACCAAAAACGTAGAAACACTATGACTTCGTCAATTGAATTAGCGGTGAACTTAGATACACCCTTAAATATAGCAGTTAATGGGTGAGGCAAGTTTGAAAAAATTTGAGAAGCAGCAGGAGTCGTAGGTACCTGAACAGCACTGGATTGATTACAAGAAGGCATCACAGTAGTAAAGAAATCTTGATTTGAACGCTCCTGGGATAGGGTAGGAGTACTAAAAGTGAGGTTAGGACTGAGGTTAGATTGCATAGAAACCGGCACAGATATTCGCATTTGCGAAATATTTTCGCACGTTTGTGACACGCCTGAAGAATTTACTACAGGTGACACTTGGACATGGGGATATCTTTGTACAATAGGAAGAGAAACAACTTGGATCGCAACCGGAGGATGAGATAAAGACACAGTAGAATTAACAGTTCCCATGGGAACAGTTGACATAGCAACTTGCGTACAAGAAGCACCACTATCATTATTCACGGGCAGAGAAGCACTGGTAAATACAGCAGGAGAAGATTGCACGGGAATATCATTACAAGTGACCACTGCACTAACTTGTGAAGCAGTAGATACAGATATAGTGTCACTGTCACACGTTTCAGATTGGACGGGTACATTAACTATTGAACTTGAGCTAGGCAAAGAATTACCTTCCAGCAATCCAACAATTTTATCAAAAATATCACAAAACTGCAATAACAACGATTCGCACTCACATCGCTCATCTTCAGATAAATTATGCGCCAACAGATCGCGAATCCTGTCCACGTAATGCTGCACTTGGCCTTTCGCACGTGTTAACTGTGCATCGGACGGTTTAGAAGAACAAAATGACATAATAATGGCTTTATATTCTACAATTTTATCTCTGACAATCGACAAAGATGCGCACACTTCATCTGTTGATAACCCTGGGACGAAAACAGGTTCATTTAGCGATTGTTTCAACAAGCTCGTGTCATCCTTAACCTTTCCTGTCGAATTCAACTTACGAATACGAAGTTCGTAAGCTAATTCCTCCTTCCTCAAATGGAACGGACCTGGAATAGCACGAGACATGTTGATAACAAAGGAAACTACGAGATAATACGTGAATTAAATTTTAGGTTATAATCACCGAATTACCGTCAACTTTGCTTCTTCAGCAACCCAAAGCTCTGCTAACATACTGGAACCTCTCCAAAGGGTAAGGTTACAATTAATAGGTTTAATGAAGAGAAAATGTTTGCTGCCGTAATGCATTCACCAAAAGTACTCTACACTAGGCATGTCAACATGTACGTAACTAAATTTGCAAGTACATAAATCACAGAAAATAAACAAACAGTTTAACCAACATGACTGTTAAGAAAGGATAACCGGGAAGCGGCTGGGAACCATATCCAGGCGGTGGAAGGTATTGGTAATACTGAAGAAGCGAAGTCAATGTAATCCTACACTTTACTTAAATTTAGATTCAATTTCATATATAAAGCAATAGCCAATATACCATTAAAATTTTGACGGCCATTTGATGGCCATTACAACCATTACAATTTACAGTTTACATGAGGGTAGCATTTAGTTATTAAATTTATTTTATACCGGAACATCACACATGACGTTCCACTGTCGTGGCGTTACCTTTAAAAACCCAAAAGAGTTTGAAATAAATAAAAGGAAGGTAACGTAATACTAAAGTGAAGAGATACATCTAAGGAAGAAAAATATTTACATATAATCATGGAGCAGAGCATCTTCAGTGGGTAGCCCCCTGAAAAACACTTCTGAGAAAGGGTACCCGACCTAAAGATGAATATTCCACGATGAAGCGGAACGAATGAGATCGTCCCGAGGAAAAAATTACTTATAAGGATTACGTCGAAAGGCGTCTAACATTTAATTTACAAAACAACAAACGGGAACTATCTCTTAACAAAGTGAGGTGACTTACCGAAACGGCTAAGTCATAATGGTAACATTTGGAAGCAGAAGGAAACACGGGTACGCTCCGGCAAGATAAATTAAATGAAACACTACATCTGAAACTGAATACCTGAAAAGTTAAAAAAAAATAATTAGTGCTTACCGGATGGCGGGCCCAAGAACACCCGTACCTTGGAAGGAGACCGTTCCGTTCAGTAATCAAACAGAAAAGACGCCCTCGCAGAGCAAGGCTCCAGCGACAACGCTTCTCCCCGGAAATTATGAAATCTTACCACGGCCAATGAGCGTACGATGTTTTCCTTCACCTACCAATCACATTTCCTTTTATTTTCTCCAATAGGAGCGCAGGAAAAATAGTGCTGACGAAGAACATTTAGGAAGCCTCTAGAAATTACGAAATTGATGCAACTTTACGAAACCGGAAAACTCCCACGCCGATGTGGCGCGTGTGGTACAGGATGCACCAGAATTACCATGACAATCAAATAATTTTAAAATCATATCAACTTCAAATAAATCAAACAATTAAAAACTTCACATACTGAGGAGAAACCAAAACAAACAAATGAATAAATACTTTACATACATAATTCTTCGCCGTCTTCCGAGTCCAAATAATCAAATCCCAATAATCACAACAATATTCATACCTTGGTCTCCCCTATCATTTTATCTTCATATCTTGGTCTACTCTACTATTGTTATATTCATATATTGTTCTGCTTTATCATTGTTATATTCATATCTTGGTCTCCTCTACTATTGTTATATTCATATCTTGGTCTCCTATACTATTGTTATATTCATATATTGTTCTCCTTTATCATTGTTATATTCATATCTTGGTCTCCTCTACTATTGTTATATTCATATATTGTTTTCCTTTATCATTGTTATATGCATATATTGTTCTCCTTTATCATTGTTATATTCATATCTTGGTATACTCTACTATTGTTTTATTCATATATTGTTCTCCCTTATCATTGTTTTATTCATATCTTGGTCTACTCTACTATTGTTATATTCATATCTTGGTCTACTCTACTATTGTTATATTCATATCTTGGTCTACTCTACTATTCTTATATTCATATCTTGGTCTCCTATATTATTGTAATATTCATATATATTGTTTTCCTTTATCATTGTTATATGCATATATTGTTCTCCTTTATCATTGTTATATTCATATCGTGGTCTCGTCTACTATTGTTATATTTTTATATTGTTCTCCTTTATCATTGTTATATTCACATATTGTTCTCCTTTATCATTGTTATATTCATACCTTGGTCTCCCCTATCATTGTTATATTCATATCTTGGTCTCCTCTACTATTGTTATATTCATATTCTTCTCCCCTATCATTGTTTTATTCATATCTTAGTCTACTCTACTATTGTTATATTCATATCTTGGTCTACTCTACTATTGTTATATTCATATCTTGGTCTCATCTACTATTGTTATATTCATATATTGTTCTCCTTTATCATTGTTATATTCATACCTTGGTCTCCCCTATCATTGTTTTATTCATACCTTGGTCTCCTCTACTATTGTTATATGTTTATATTGTTCTCCTTTATCATTGTTATATTTATATATTATTCTTCTTTATCATTGTTTTATTCATATCTTGGACTCCTCTGCTATTGTTATTGTTACGGAGTTTTCCGTGGTAGTTAGAGGTAAAAGAAGGTGCTGGGGTGAACAGGTCTCAGGCTACGAAATTAAAGTGAATTTAAAATTTAACAAGGTTATATTTTCTTAGCAAAAAACAAGAAATAACAATAATGGCAGGTACAGAGTAGCAAAACCACTAATCGAAAATGTACAATTACAGGATTTGGGCTCCGAGAGCCAGACACACAATTCTGAGCAATTAGCCCAACTTTACGATATACAGAATTCAACAAAGGGGCAGAAGACCCCAATCAAGCCCAGGAGCACTTGCTCCAAATTACACAGTAAAGCCTCCTCGAGGCATACAACACTCAATTTTCGAAAAAGATCCACTCGCTCTCAACTTTAAGCCTATCAAAGGCCACACCAAACTCCACCTTCAAGTTGTCCTCTAAGGACATATACACAGGGGTAACATACCCAACCTACTGAGGTCTATTAAGTGAGAAAAAGGTTAATTACCTGACCTCTAAAATAACAATTGAGAGGAGGCGATCTGCACTCCTAATACATTTGTTTAAAACCTACTTGGCACTAGGCCGTTAATGCAAGGGCTAATCCCATACTAAAAAAGTGACTTTTAGAAGGAAACAATTTACGTTACATTAGAAGGGAAGAAACGGTTGTGAAAATAAGTTCACCTCAATGCAAAATGAGTGGGAGATCGAGAGGGTTAAGCACTCTCTATCCCAGTATGTAGTTTTGAAAGAGAATAGAGGCTAAGAGTCTTTACATTTTAGGGAAAGTTACATGGTAGAAACGCTTCGGACCCGCCCCGAGAGTTAAACTGCTGAGCTAGCAAGAAAAGAAGTTATTAAAAGGCCATTACCTTGGTGTTGAACTGCTCCCCGAAGAAAGAGGCGCTTCCCGCCCCCTGCTATGTACTTTACACACTGAAAGGTGGTACTGAAGTGGCACCGAGACCCGAAAATCAGCAGTTTATATACTCTCGCGGAAAGTTCGAGGCGTTTTTGGAAAGAGAACACCCTCCCACAAGGATTTTATTGGTTCACCAAGAAACCCCCTACACAATACGAAGAAGAAACATATTATTGGTGGAAAATTAATTCGAGAAATTCGGGATTGGCTAAATTCAAAACAAGGGGAAAGAAAGGGTTAATATTGCCAACTTAAACAATGACTGAAAGAAATTTAGCACAGAACAAACTTTTGAAATTAAATTTTCTCAAAAAAAAAAAAAACAGTTCTTTCACTTCGCACTAGGGTGCACCGTTGTAGTTCTTCAGTAGTGTCCTCTAGAAGAGAATGTTCACACTTCTTACTACAAGCAAAACAAAAATACATCGAAAACAACACAGTTCAGAAACTTCAAAATTTCCAAGTAGTGGCATCTTCAGGGTAACTTGAAAATTAACACATAAGACAAAGTTCAGACTTCGTCCAGTAGGGGAGTTTCAACTGGCGCAAAGTTTAAATAAGCGGCGTGGAGGTGTACCACCCGGTACAGTTATATTCATTTATTGTTCACCTATATCATTGTTATATTCATATCTTGGTCTACTCTACTATTGTTATATTCATATATTCTTCTCCCCTATCATTGTTTTATTCATATCTTGGTCTACTCTACTATTCTTATATTCATATCTTGGTCTACTCTACTATTGTTATATTCATATCTTGGTCTCCTCTACTATTGTTATATTCATATATTGTTCTCCTTTATCATTGTTATATTCATATCTTGGTCTCCTCTACCATTGTTATATTCATATTAGTCTCGCCTATCATTGTTATATTCATATCTTGGTCTCCTCTACTATTGTTATATTTATATATTGTTCTCCTTTATCATTGTTATATTTATATATTGTTTCCTTTATCATTGTTTTTTCATATCTTGGTCTCCCCTACTATTGTTATATTCATATCTTGGTCTCTCCAACAATTGTTACATTCATAAATTGGTCACCTTGATCATTGTTTTTTCATATCTTGGTCTCCCCTACTATTGTTCTATTCTTATCTTGGTCTCCTCTACTATTGTTATATTCATATATTGTTCTCCTTTATCATTGTTATATTCTTTTCTTGGTCTACTCTACTATTGTTATATTCATATCTTGGTCTACTCTACTATTGTTATAGTTATATCTTGGTCTCCCCTATCATTGTTATATTCATATCTTGGTCTCTCCTACAATTTCTACATTCATAAATTGGTCACCTTGATCATTGTTATATTCATATCTTGTTCTCCACTACTATTGTTATATTCATATCTTGGTCTCCTCTACTATTGTTATATTCATATATTGTTCTCCTTTATCATTGTTATATTCTTTTCTTGGTCTCCTCTACTGTTGTTATATTCATATATTGTTCTCCTTTATCATTGTTATATTCTTTTCTTGGTCTCTTCTACTATTGTTATATTCTTATATTGGTCTCCTCTACTATTGTTATATTCATATATTGTTCTCCTTTATCATTGTTATATTCATATCTTGGTCTCCTCTACTATTGTTATATTCATATATTGTTCTCCTTTATCATTGTTATATTCTTTTCTTGGTCTCCTATACTATTGTTATATTCATATATTGTTCTCCTTTATCATTGTTATATTCTTATCTTGGTCTCCTCGACTATTGTTATATTCTTATCTTGGTCTCCTCTACTATTGTTATTTTCTTATCTTGGTCTCCTCTAGTATTTTTATATTCATATATTGTTCTCCTTTATCATTGTTCTATTCATATCTTGGTCTCCCCTATCATTGTTATATTCATATCTTGGTGTCCCCTACTATTGTTACATTCATAAATTTGTCACCTTTATCATTGTTCTATTCATATCTTGGTCTCCTCTACTATTGTTATATTCATATATTGTTCTCCTGTATCATTGTTCTATTCATATCTTGGTCTCCTCTACTATTGTTATATTAATATGTTGTTCTGCTTTATCATTGTTATATTCTTATCTTGGTCTACTCTTCTATTGTTATATTCTTATCATTTTGTACTCTACTCTTTGTATATTCGTATGTTAGTCTCCTTTATCATTGTTATATTCGTATCCTGGTCTCCAATATTTTTTATTCATATCTGCGTCACTTCTATCATTGTTATACTTATATCGTTGTCTCCTCTACTACTGTTATATTCATACTTTAGTCTCCTCTATCAGTGTTATACCATTGTTATATTCATATAATAGTCTCCGGTATTTCCAATCAATCAATCAATCAATCAATCAATCAATCAATCAATCAATCAATCAATCAATCAATCAATCAATCAATCAATCAATCAATCAATCAATCAATCAATCAATCAATCAATCAATCAATCAATCAATCTATCAATCAATACTGATCTGCATGTAGGGTAGTCACCGAGGTGGCGGAGTCCCTATCTGTTGTTTTCCTAGACTTTTCCTAAATGATTTCAAAGAAATTGGAATTTTATTGAACATCTCCCTTAGTAAGTTATTCCAATCCCTAACTACCCTTCCTATAAATGAATATTTTCCGCAGTTTGTCCTCTTGAATTCCAACTTTATCTTCATATTGTGACCTTTCCTACTTTTATAAACACCACTCGAACTTATTCGTCTAGTAATGTCATTCCACGCCACTCCGCTGACAGCTCGGAACATACCGCTTAGTCGAGCAGCTCTTCTTCGTTCTTCTTAATTTTTCCCAGCTCAAACTTTGCAAAATTTTTGTAACGCTACTCTTTTGTCGGAAATCACCCAGAAAAAATCGAGCAGATTTTCTTTGTATTTTTTCCAGTTCTTGAATCAGGTAATCCTGGTGAGGGTCCCATACTCTAGTTGGGGTCTTACCAGAGACTTATATGTCCCCTCCTTTACATCCTTACTACAAACCCGAAACACCCTCATAACTAGGGCTTGGATCGACATGCTCTAAAAACACCGCTGGAAACTATAGAAAGGAACAACATATACGAGCTGTATTTTGTAATTGCACTCGCATTCAAGTTTCAAGTAGAAGTTTTCTTATAAAAGTTACAGTTTAAAAGTTCATTTACAAAAATAGGCGAGTCATTGAAATAGATCTGCATTGGTCCGTACAACAAGAATTTTTTCTATGTTTTCAGTTTTGAATGATTTTCTTAAATCATTCAATAAAAGTTTCAATGATGAGAACGATCTTTCGACGTCAACTGACACGAGAGGTAAATACTTGAATGATGCTGCTGCTTGTGCAGAGTAGTTCGGAAAATCCTCTGACGGTGCAGACTCGCCACGCAGCATCCTCTCCAAGTCCAACGCTGCACTCCAACCGGGATTTCAAGCCAGCACGAACTCCAATTTTTGTTTCACGGTTTCCCCAGTCTCTCCAGGCCACGAATCGGCTTCTTGGATGACTCCTTGTATTGTAACGACCACTTCAACCTACTCCTCACTCGCGATTCCAACTTTAGGATTGCCTCAGGTATGACGCTCATATTGGCTTTTATGAAAGTCAAGGATGGCGTCAAGCCCTTCATTTTAAAAGCAGCCTTAGCTTTCGCGATGTACTTGCTGTCACACGTATTGATCACCTGGAAAAAATATAAATGAAAAACATTAGCCAAGGGGAATAACTGAGAAAATTACAAAATTAGGCGCCATATTATGGAGTAAACTTAAAAGGTATGAAAGGAATGATAGATAAAACCTCGAAAATGAGAAGATTTTAAACATTTCAACTAGTCTTACCTCTTCAATTGCCCTATGATTTTCAGCGTAATACAGGGCAGCCAATATCCAAGTTCCCCATCGCGTCAATATGGGCTCGGGAGGTAAAGGGAGCTCTGGATGCATCGTCTTGAAGGCACGGACGCAAGAAGGAGCCTTGACGAACATTTTCTTCACTGAAGAAATGACGCTGTTGACGCTGGACGATATTTCGCACAGCTCCTCAGCAACTCTGTGCATTGTATCGGCAAGACAAGTAACATGTAACATCTTCGAGTAGAGAAGCTTGAGGCTCCTCCCAGCCTTAATCATGGAGGGAGCAGCGTCACTCACCAATGCGAGTACTTTGTTTACCTCCTCATCTGAAAAGGTTGGCCACAGCAAGCCTGAAAGAGGAATGCATAAATTGAAGGGTGAACTGTTCAGTTAATGCGATTCTGATATGTCGTACGACTGTAAGAGATATTTAACTATCAGAATCATCGGAGTCTTCACTGAGCATACGTACAATGCATTGAAATTATAGCCAAACTCTACTTATTTTTCTTTGGCAATACGCTCGAAAAGTAAATTAACAAAAATATACTTACGCAGAGCTGCTTGCACTGTTCGCACAATGGAACCATGGTTTGTCACATCTAGCTCCCTGCACAGAATTAGGTGGCCCTTCCCCGGTTCACTGGGACTGAGTTTTCCAACAATAACGCTGGCCATGTATCTTCCACAACTGCCTGCGTTCTCGTCGATAGATAACCAAATTGGGTGGCTCCCGATGTCGTCCCTGATTGCGTTTAGAACCTGGTGAGAAAAGTACCTGAATGAATATTCTTCATGGAATGAAGCCTTTGTCGAGAGAGTACCTTCATTACGACAGAGCCAGATCCATATTAAAATTACTAAATTGTTTAAACGAGAATGCGGAATATGGCAATCGTGCATGAATTCATACCTTTTCATGATCTGAAGAAACGCAATGTTTACGTAGGGTCGACTCATGAGGCAACTCTCTTCCTGCAAAGTCCTTGAAGGGATCTCTAATCTCAGCATGTTCGACCTTGTAGAGGGGTTCTCTGGAAGAGAACTCGTCCGAGTGCTGTTGCTGATTGAACAAAGGTTGTATCAGCGCTTGTTTCTTCGATTTCCTTTCTTTAAATTCTTCGACATTTGCTGAGTGCCCACTTGTGGCTTTATGTTGAGAAAATTGAAAACCCTTCGAAATCTTGATCTGAAAATAAATAGGTAGGTACTCATAAGTGAGAGAAAATACATTGAATGAACAAAAATAAAGCGTTGTGGACTGTGAAATTATTTTTAAATATTGCAGTAGAAATACGAGCACCTTCTCAACGATCCCATGAAAAATCAGCAAATCCAAATGCCAATTTTCGCCTCGGAAATGTAAACTCTGAAGATCTAACGGGTCTACACTCCGAATTCTTAGACTTCTCTCTACTTACCTAGTAAGTAGGCACCGTATGCTGCACATACGGCTTACTTGAAATTTCAATTGCTTGACCAGTAAAATCTTTAAGAACGTAGATGTGAAAATGTCAATAAGAACTTACCTCTTTTTTTGTACATTTTGTAGAAAATAAATTTCCCGTCAGCAGAAAACGAGTCAGGGTCTTTCTTTGCAGATCGTCGGAGTAAAACACTTAGAGATTCCTTAACTTTAGGCATCGCGTACTTAGAAATCACAAGAACTCGATAGGTACGTACGGATACGATTATGAACTGAGAACTGAGAGTAGAATGCAGAAACTTCACTTGACCGGGTCGGATCTTCCACCACTTAATGGGAAAAGCCACCTAAACAGTGCTATTTCCCAAAATAGGCACACCACTAAAATACCTCACATTTCAAAGTGAAAAGAAGCTTGGGGCTTCCAGAGCTTATCTGTCGAGTCGCACTCTAATCTGGGAGAGGCCAATTAGGGTGTGTGAATGACCTCACTAAAGGTTAAAAACTTGCGGTTCTATTATCCGCACCAGATAGGCTTTACAATAATTATTTCTATTTTCGAACCTGAAGGATGATCAGGGCCCGAATTTGGTAGGGAATTCGAAGAAAAGCAAACTATTTAGACGAAAACCACAATTAGATGCATTTATATGCTTCTGTTCTGAAAACTGCGGTTTTATGCATTTATATGTTCGATAAATGTAATTTCTGTTGGTCCCAGAGAGATGAAACTACCACAGAAAGGCTTCTTTCAATGTGTACTATTCAGGAAAAAATATGCTAATATGCTCGAATCCGAGCCCTACTCATAACCATGTGCAGAGATCTGTACCCTTCATTTACAATCCCATTTATGTGATTACCCCAATGAAGATCCTTCCTTATATTAACACCTAGATACTTACAATGATCCCCAAAAGGAATTTTTTATTCATGTCTTGGTCACTTCTATCATTGTTATACTTATATTTTGCTCTCCTCTACTACTGTTATATTCATACTTTAGTCTCCTCTATCAGTGTTATATCCATATATTAGTCTCCTCTACCATTGTTATACTTATATCTTGATCACCTCTTTTCATATAATGGTCTCTTGTATCGTTGTTATATTCATATATTAGTCCATTCTACCATTGTTATATTCATGTATTGGCCTCCTTTACTATTATTTATTCATTTATTTATTTATTTATTTATTTATTTATTTATTTATTTATTTATTTATTTATTTATTTATTTATTTATTTATTTATTTATTTATTTATTTTATGCCTTTGTATGTGGCGAAGTTAGGTGTCACGGCCCTCTCTTACACTTAACCACTACCTACAGTATATAATCACATACTGTGGTAAAATAACATTAACAGTCCCTAGGAGCTACCAAATTTATGGAGTAATATTATAACAGATTATAATTGTTATTTTTAATGATAAATATTATCTAGCCTATCTACATCTACATCACCTAACCATAGTTCTAAATCATGCTTGCACTCATACACACTAACATTCATACAAGCTGGTCACGTATTTAACAGGAAATCTCGACAAGACCGTTTAACCTTTTCACTCCCAAGTTTTTTAAAAACATTATGCATGCCCCATACCAGATTTTTCTTGATGTTTGGACAATGGTTGGAATAGCCTAAAAGTAACTTGTATTAGCTACTGGTCAGTCATGGTACGACAACATTAGCAATAGTTTTCTCTTGGCACTTTTACTAGAACTTGACAAATGTTTACAGCTTATCTTCACTATACTCATAATAGTCAGGCTCATCATTATTCTCTAACGTTTCTAAAATATAATCTTCGTTCATGCTTTCTTTACACTTCTGCCCACTCATCTTAGAAGACATCTTTGAAACTAAAACACAATGCACATAATTATTATCAAAATACGGCAAGGCGATTTAGGAATTGTCCGTCGTCTGAACAGAGCATGTAATGAACTACAAAATTACAGCGTCAGACTGGACTAAAAAGTCATGTTTGGGACAGCGGGAGAGATGCTGACATCCGAGTTAACTCGGGCATGGGATGGAAAAGGTTAAATGAGACTGTTGTAGTGCTGTTACGTATACTGACAGGGAGTGTGTTCCATAGCCTTGCCCCAGTGGCTGTATACAGATGAATGATTAACCGGTATCATAACGGTAGAAGTCGATCTGGTATTATGTCCGTGGATAGATGAGAGGAAGATAAATGTGGGGATAGGTATTTAGGTGTAAATTCGTTCAGAAGTCGAAAAATTAGTGTCGCAGTATGTAAATTCCTTAGTTGATCAATTTTCAGCCAGGATAGCTTCTCATAATAAGGGGAAATATGTGTCTTAAAGTTGAAAGTAAGTATAAATCGTATGCAAGAGTTAATTTCCCTTTGAAGTTTCATAGTTTGTTCTGCAGTTGCATCGGTTAATACGTCATCACAGTAATAAATTATTGGAAATATGACAGTTTGAATAAGTTTTATTTTCATGTTGTGTGAAAGAATGGATTGTTTCATTTTGAGGGGTAAAGAGATGCACATACTTTTCTGCAGACAGTTGTTATATGGTAATTCCAGTTTAATGTGTCATTCATGACAACGCCTAGGTTTTTTACAGACTTCTGAAAAGGTATAGCTTCACCACAGAGCATGAGGTTAGGCTGTTGTATGATGTTCAGTGTATTTAAAAGTCTAGATTGTCCTATTATGATTGCTTGAGTTTTCTTCGGGTTAATTAATAGGCAGTTCTCTTTAGCATACGAGCTAATTGAATTTAAAGTCGAGTTCATATGGTGGATTGCTTT
The DNA here is from genome assembly GCF_040414725.1 of Anabrus simplex. NCBI lineage: Eukaryota > Metazoa > Arthropoda > Insecta > Orthoptera > Tettigoniidae > Anabrus > Anabrus simplex. Next base: position 131,221,182 of record NC_090274.1, read on the forward strand.
GTCAATGTCGGGGACCTTAAAGTGTGAGTATATCGTCAGCATAAAGATAATAGTTGCAGTCGTTCAGATGAGAAGAAATATCATTAATATAGATTAAGAATAAAAGAGATCCAGGAATAGACCCTTGGGGAACGCCAGATAGCTTAGTCCTCCATTCTGTACTCTTCATGTTTGATACAGCTTGCTGTCGTCTGTTTTTGAGGTATAAGCCCAAGAGCTGAATAGCAGAATGAGCCATATGTCTACCATTGCTATATTTATACCTTGGTCTCTTCTACCATTGTTTAATTCATATCTAGGTCTTCTCTACCATTGTTATTTTCATATATCAGTGTCCTGTATCACTGTCATATTCATATCTCGGTCTCGTCTACCATTGTTATATTCATATCTTCTACCATTGTTATGTTCGTATATTGGTGTCCTGTATCACCATCATTTTCATACCCTAGTCTCCTCTACCATTTTTATATTTTCACCTTGGTCTCCTTTATCACTGTTATATTCATATCTTGGTCTCCTCTACTCTTGTTATATTCATATCATATTCTCCTCTGCCATTGTTATATACATATCTTGGTCTCCTCTACTATTGTTATATTGATATCTTGGTCTCCTGTACTATTGTTATATTCATATCTTGGGCTCCTTTACTATTGTTATATTCATATCTTGGGCTCCTTTACTATTGTTATATTCATATCTTGGGCTCCTTTACTATTGTTATATTCATATCATATTCTCCTCTACCATTCTTATATTCATATCTTGGGCTCCTTTACTATTGTTATATTCATATCTTGGGCTCCTTTACTATTGTTATATTCATATCATATTCTCCTCTACCATTCTTATATTCATATCTTGGTCTCCTTTACTATTGTTTTATTCATATCTTGGTTTCCTCTACCATTCTTATATACATATCTTGGTCTCCTCTACTGTTGATAATTTCATATCTTGGTCTCCTCTACCATTGTTATATTCGTATCTTATAGTTCTCATATTAAATGAAGGCTTGTCAGAGATAGAACCTGCCTTTCACTGAACACGAGGCTATTGCTATAGTTCTCATATTAAATGAAGGCTTGTCAGAGATGGCGCCTACCTGGCTGGACAGAACGGTTGCCAAGGAGGCGAGGTTCCTGAAGACGTCACAGGACTCGGAGGCGGTCCGCCTGAGTAACATCCAAACTGTTAGCACTTCGTAAAACCTAAAACTATTTCTTAATTTTGAGATGCAACGCATATCCTTCCTCGTAATGTCCTGTTTCTCGCATATATCCATTCGTTTCCGACATATTCACAACATACACACTGACAGAAAACATACAACCAATTCAAGGAACAACCCATGAAATCATGGAGGAGACAGAAAATATGTTGTTTTAGTCATCAGTCGACAGACTGGTTTGATGCAGCCCTCCATACCACCCTATCGTTTGCTAACCTTTCATTTCAACGTAACTGTTGCATCCTACATCTGCTCTAATATGCTTGTCATATTGATACCTTGCTGTACCCCTACCGTTCATACCGCGTACACTTCGCTCAAAACCAACTGTACAAGTCCTGGGTGTCTTAAGATGTGTCATATCATTCTATCTCTTCTTCTCATCAAATTTAGCCAAATCGATCTTCTCTCCCCAATTCGATTCGTGATTCGATTTACCCATTTCACTGTGAGCATTCTTCTGTAACACCACATTTCAAAAGCTTCTATTCTCTTTCTGAGCGAGTTATCATTCATATTTCACTTCCTAAGAAAAAGCCACGCTCCTCACGAAAGTCTTCAAAAACATCTTCCTATATCATTGTTCGAAGTGAGCTCTTCCTTGCTTGTGCTAGTCCTTACTTCTGCCATCGTTAGTAATTTTACTACCCAAGTAACAATATTCATCTACTTCCTTTAAGGCTTAACTTCCTTGTTTAATATTTCCTCCATCACCTGCCTTCATTCGACTGCACTGCGTTAATTTTGTTTTGGACTTATTTATTTTCATCTTGTACTCCTTACCCAAGACTTCATCCATACCATTCAGCAACTTCTCGAGATCTTCTGCAGTCTCATATAAAATAACAATATAACCGGTAAATCTCAAAGTTTTGATTTCCACTCGTTGGAATGTGATTCCCTTTTCTTCAGTGCGTGTTGTTTACACTGCATCTTGAGAAACTTTGAATACGAACATTTCTGTGCCACGTTATTTTGATATTTCAGTTTTATTAAATACAAAAGCTTTCATATTTATTTTATTTGATAAAATATGTTTCTGAATTTGTTTTAACTTCAAAATATGTTCAACTATTGTGCATTACTCTCAAGTGCCCCGCGCTACCACGTGCTGTATTCCGAATGTGAGACAAATGGCAGTACACACCTTCATTTGACGCAGATGATGAAAAGAAAGTTTAAAAACTCATTATTTTATACCAAACCAAAAAAAAAAAAACCATGGCGCAAGATACCCCAAGGGCCTTGGCGTCCCAAGCAACTGCTGCTCAGCCCGGTGGCCTGCAGATTATGTTGTGTCGTGTGGTCAGCACGGCGAATTTTCTGGTCCATTGTTGTTGGATTTCTTGACCGGGGCCGCCATCTCACCGTCAGATAGTTGCTCACTTGTAATCACGTAGGCTGAATGGACGTCGAACCAGTCCTCAGATCCAGACAAAAATGGCCGACCTGGGCGGATATCGAATCCGGGGCCTCCTGGTAAGAGGCAGGCACGCTGCTCCTACACCGCGGGACCGTGCATTATTTTATACACGTACTGATATTCCACTGTACCAAAGAGTTGCCTGCATGTGTTTTGTGCCTTGAACGATCCATTGACTCTTAACTGCAATTCTGTCCGGCGAAATACGCAGGCGGTCCCCCTTAACATTACTGTATGTCTGTGCCAGCCATTGTCGATATGTTAGGGGCAGCGAGTGGCCATCTGGTTATTATTTCTTTGTGTAACCCCTGACATCCCACTCATCATCAGCGCGTGGTGTATTACCAAACGTAACTCCATCCACATTTTCATAAAGGAGAAGAACAGTTTTGAGGTGTGTGGGGAAAATAGGCAATTATCCTCTATTGTCACTGCTGAGAAGAAACAAGGAGGATGTCCGTTGCTGCGAAGTGTGGGCAAAGACTCTCTACAGCATCGCAGTCGGAAGAGAACAAGAGTTGAGCAACTAAGGTCAGACAGGAAAGATGTAGAATATATATATATATATATATAACGATCATTTAGCGCAAGTATGTCTGAGTTTGAGCCAGAGGTTCTCCTGGAGCCTTGGAGAAAACAAACGATCGATGTTGTGCAGTCTGTTATGTAAAAGAAAGAAAGAAGGCATCACTGGGAAATGTGTTGCGACCCCACAACTCTCTAGCTTGGGTGGGAGACTCTTGCTGACATCATGTTTCCAGAGAGGTGTTGGACGCGGCCATGCCAGACGTGAGCTTGCCAATACCGCGGTGCTCCTGACCCGCGTGTGACCCACAATGAAGCGTGCCTCATCCAGTGCCAAACTGCTCGCGGAGGCTCACATTACAACTATATTCTACTTCCGCTTCATCAGCTCCACCCTAATTTACCAATCAATCAATCAATCAATCAATCAATCAATCAATCAATCAATCAATCAATCAATCAATCAATCAATCAATCAATCAATCAATCAATCAATCAATCAATCAATCAATCAATCAATCAATCAATCAATCAATCAATCAATCAATCAATCAATCAATCAATCAATCAATCAATCAATCAATCAATCAATCAATTTTCTGTATTTACGATTATTGTTCAAATGCTTACTTAGCTTTTTCTTAAACTTTTTCAAAAACTTGTATATTTATTAAACATTTCCCTTGAATAATAACGTCCATTCCTGCCAAGTTGTCGCCTCAACCACTCAGCTCGGCCATTTCTCTTATTCTAAACGAGCAATTACCCGAATCTGTCCTCTCGAATTGCAAATTTACCATTGTACTGTGATCTTTCCTACTTTAAAGTCACCGCTCAAACTTATTCGTCTACTAATGCCATCTCTCCACAGACAGCTCGGAACATACCAGTTAGTCGAGCAGCTCGTCTCCTTTTCCGAAGTCTTCCCAGCCCAAACTTTTCAAAATTCGTGTAACGCTATTATTTTGTCAGGACAAATCGTGCTGCATTTCTTTGAATTTCTTCGAGATCTCGTATCAAGTATCTGCGGTCTTACCAGAGACTTATATGCCCTCTCCTTTACAACCAGTAAATACCCTCATAACCATGCGAACAGGTCCTGTTGGTTGTGGTGCTGGACGTGATGATAATTACTGTTTGAAGACGAAGTACAACCAGGCAGCCATCACTTATCAGAGAGAAAAATAGGGAAGGACCCGACACTTGGAAAAATGAAGGTATCGGCCGAAGTTAGACAAGGGCTCTAATACCTTCAGGGTCGGGAAAGAACAAGAGTTCACCAAGGGAGGTGGGATAGGAGGAGCCTGGCACAAGTAAGTGGAAGTATTGGCAGGATTCAGTTAAGGGCCCCATGGTCACCAATACACGCTCCAGGCCTCTTACGATAGACAGAGGTACAGTTCGTGCTGCTTTCCACTTCTCGAATCACACAACCCTGATTGCACTATATACGGTAAATTTTTAACAGTGGTTTTGAATATTTATTTTGACATTCGGAGATTCCCCTGTGGGTGGGGGCGTTAGAATAACGCCCACGATATCCCCCGCCTGTGCTAAGAGACGAATAAAGGGGGTTTCAGTTGCTCTGAACTTTAGAGCATGGCCTGGCGACCACGAGGCACTGAGCAGAATCCCGACATTGCTTCAACTTACCTTACCAGGCTCCTCAATTTCATCTATCCTATCTGACCTCCGGTGCTCAACACATGTTCATTCCGACCCCGAAGGTATTAAAGCACTCGAGGCCTAGCGAGACCTTGTCTTACTTCGGCCGACACCTTCATTTTTCCAAGTGTCGGATTCCTTCCAATTTTCTCTCTTATTAGTGTGATTTAGAGCAAGCTTACCCAGTTGTAATTCCTCTTAAAAGAATAATCACCACCACCATTAGTGTTAATAGAGGATGCTTGTCCAGTTGTATTTCCTCTTAAAACAATAATCACCACCACCATTAGTGTTAATAGAGGATGCTTGTCCAGTTGTACTTCCTCTTAAAACAATAATCACCACCACCATTAGTGTTAATAGAGTATGTTTGTCCAGTTGTAATTGCTCCTAAAACAATAATCACCACCACCATTAGTGTTAATAGAGGATGGTTGTCCAGTTGTACTTGCTCCTAAAACAATAATCACCACCACCATTAGTGTTAATAGAGGATGGTTGTCCAGTTGTATTTCCTCTTTAAACAATAATCACCACCACCATTAGTGTCAACAGAGGATGGTTGTCCAGTTGTACTTGCTCCTAAAACAATAATCACCACCACCATTAGTGTTAATAGAGGATGGTTGTCCAGTTGTATTTCCTCTTTAAACAATAATCACCACCACCATTAGTGTTAATCGAGGATGGTTGTCCAGTTGTACTTCCTCTTAAAACAATAATCACCACCACCATTGGTGTTAATAGAGGATGGTTGTCCAGTTGTACTTCCTCTTAAAACAATAATCACCACCACCAATAGTGTTAGTAGAGGATGGTTGTCCAGTTGTACTTCCTCTTAGAACAATAATCACCACCACCAATAGTGTTAGTAGAGGATGGTTGTCCAGTTGCACTTCCTTTTAAAACAATAATCACCACCACCATTGGTGTTAATAGAGGATGGTTGTCCAGTTGTACTTCCTTTTAAAACAATAATCACCACCACCATTAGTGTTAATAGAGGATGGTTGTCCAGTTGTACTTCCTTTTAAAACAATAATCACCACCACCATTAGTGTTAATAGAGGATGGTTGTCCAGTTGTACTTGCTCCTAAAACAATAATCACCACCACCATTAGTGTTAATAGAGGATGGTTGTCCAGTTGTACTGGCTCCTAAACCAATAATCACCACCACCAATAGTGTTAGTAGAGGATGGTTGTCCAGTTGTACTTGCTCCTAAAACAATAATCACCACCACCATTAGTGTTAATAGAGGATGGTTGTCCAGTTGTACTGGCTCCTAAACCAATAATCACCACCACCAATAGTGTTAGTAGAGGATGGTTGTCCAGTTGTACTGCTCTTTAAACAATAATCACCACCACCATTAGTGTTAATAGAGGATGGTTGTCCAGTTGTACTTCCTCTTAAAACAATAATCACCACCACCATTGGTGTTAATAGAGGATGGTTGTCCAGTTGTACTTCCTCTTAAAACAATAATCACCACCACCATTGGTGTTAATAGAGGATGGTTGTCCAGTTGTACTTCCTCTTAAAACAATAATCACCACCACCAATAGTGTTAGTAGAGGATGGTTGTCCAGTTGCACTTCCTTTTAAAACAATAATCACCACCACCATTGGTGTTAATAGAGGATGGTTGTCCAGTTGTACTTGCTCCTAAAACAATAATCACCACCACCATTAGTGTTATTCGAGGATGGTTGTCCAGTTGTACTTCCTCTTAAAACAATAATCACCACCACCATTAGTGTTAATAGAGGATGGTTGTCCAGTTGTACTTGCACCTAAAACAATAATCACCACCACCATTAGTGTTATTCGAGGATGGTTGTCCAGTTGTACTTCCTCTTAAAACAATAATCACCACCACCATTAGTGTTAATAGAGGATGGTTGTCCAGTTGTACTTCCTCTTAAAACAATAATCACCACCACCATTAGTGTTAATAGAGGATGGTTGTCCAGTTGTACTTGCTCCTAAAACAATAATCATCACCACCATTGGTGTCAATAGAGGATGGTTGTCCAGTTGTATTTCCTCTTAAAACAATAATCACCACCACCATTAGTGTTAATAGAGGATGGTTGTCCAGTTGTATTACATCTTAAAACAATAATCACCACCACCATTAGTGTTAATAGAGGATGGTTGTCCAGTTGTACTTCCTCTTAAAACAATAATCACCACCACCATTAGTGTTAATAGAGGATGGTTGTCCAGTTGTACTTGCTCCTAAAACAATAATCACCACCACCATTAGTGTTATTCGAGGATGGTTGTCCAGTTGTACTTCCTCTTAAAACAATAATCACCACCACCATTAGTGTTAATAGAGGATGGTTGTCCAGTTGTACTTGCTCTTAGAACAATAATCACCACCACCAATAGTGTTAGTAGAGGATGGTTGTCCAGTTGCACTTCCTTTTAAAACAATAATCACCACCACCATTGGTGTTAATAGAGGATGGTTGTCCAGTTGTACTTGCTCCTAAAACAATAATCACCACCACCATTAGTGTTATTCGAGGATGGTTGTCCAGTTGTACTTCCTCTTAAAACAATAATCACCACCACCATTAGTGTTAATAGAGGATGGTTGTCCAGTTGTACTTGCTCCTAAAACAATAATCACCACCACCATTAGTGTTATTCGAGGATGGTTGTCCAGTTGTACTTCCTCTTAAAACAATAATCACCACCACCATTAGTGTTAATAGAGGATGGTTGTCCAGTTGTACTTCCTCTTAAAACAATAATCACCGCAAACATTAGTGTTAATAGAGGATGGTTGTCCAGTTGTACTTCCTTTTAAACAATAATCACCACCAGCATTAGTGTTAATAGAGGATGGTTGTCCAGTTGTACTGCTCTTTGAACAATAATCACCACCACGATTAGTGTTAACAGAGGATGGTTGTCCAGTTGTACTTCCTCTTAAAACAATAATCACCACCACCTTTAGTGTTAATAGAGGATGCTTGTCCAGTTGTACTTCCTTTTAAACAATAATCACCACCACCATTAGTGTTAATAGAGGATGGTTGTCCAGTTGTACTGCTCTTTGAACAATAATCACCACCACGATTAGTGTTAACAGAGGATGGTTGTCCAGTTGTACTTCCTCTTAAAACAATAATCACCACCACCATTAGTGTTAATAGAGGATGGTTGTCCAGTTGTATTTCCTCTTAAACAATAATCACCACCACCATTAGTGTTAATAGAGGATGGTTGACCATTTGTACTTGCTCCTAAAACAATAATCACCACCACCATTAGTGTTAATAGAGGATGGTTGTCCAGTTGTACTTGCTCCTAAAACAATAATCACCACCACCATTAGTGTTAATAGATGATGCTTGTCCACTTGTACTTCCTTTTAAACAATAATCACCACCACCATTAGTGTTAATATAGGGTGGTTGTCCAGTTGTACTTGCTCTTTGAACAATAATCACCACCATTAGTGTTAATAGAGGATGCTTGTCCAGTTGTACTTGCTCTTATAACAATAATCACCACCACCATTAGTGTTAATAGAGGATGGTTGTCCAGTTGTACTTCCTCTTAAAACAATAATCACCACCACCTTTAGTGTTAATAGAGGATGCTTGTCCAGTTGTACTTCCTCTTAAAACATTAATCACCACCACCATTAGTGTTATTCGAGGATGGTTGCCCAGTTGTACTTCCTCTTAAAACAATAATCACCACCACCATTAGTGTTAATAGAGGATGGTTGTCCAGTTGTACTGCTCTTTGAACAATAATCACCACCACGATTAGTGTTAATAGAGGATGGTTGTCCAGTTGTACTTCCTTTTAAACAATAATCACCACCACCATTAGTGTTAATAGAGGATGGTTGTCCAGTTGTACTTCCTCTTAAAACATTAATCACCACCACCATTAGTGTTATTCGAGGATGGTTGCCCAGTTGTACTTCCTCTTAAAACAATAATCACCACCACCATTAGTGTTAATAGAGGATGGTTGTCCAGTTGTACTGCTCTTTGAATAATAATCACCACCACGATTAGTGTTAATAGAGGATGGTTGTCCAGTTGTACTTCCTTTTAAACAATAATCACCACCACCATTAGTGTTAATAGGGATGGTTGTCCAGTTGTACTTCCTCTTAAAACAATAATCACCACCATTAGTGTTAATAGAGGATGGTTGTACAGTTGTACTTCCTCTTAAAACAATAATCACCACCATTAGTGTTAACAGAGGATGGTTGTACAGTTGTACTTGCTCTTTAAACAATAATCACCACCACCATTAGTGTTAACAGAGGATGGTTGTCCAGTTGTACTTCCTCTTAAAACAATAATCACCACCACCATTAGTGTTAATAGAGGATGGTTGTCCAGTTGTACTTCCTCTTAAAACAATAATCACCACCACCTTTAGTGTTAATAGATGATGCTTGTCCACTTGTACTTCCTTTTAAACAATAATCACCACCACCATTAGTGTTAATATAGGGTGGTTGTCCAGTTGTACTTCCTCTTAAACAATAATCACCACCACCATTAGTGTTAATAGAGGATGCTTGTCCAGTTGTACTTGCTCTTTGAACAATAATCACCACCACGATTAGTGTTAATAGAGGATGGTTGTCCAGTTGTACTTCCTCTTAAAACAATAATCACCACCATTAGTGTTAACAGAGGATGGTTGTACAGTTGTACTTGCTCTTAAAACAATAATCACCACCATTAGTGTTAATAGGGATGGTTGTACAGTTGTACTTGCTCTTAAAACAATAATCACCACCATTAGTGTTAACAGAGGATGGTTGTACAGTTGTACTTGCTCTTAAAACAATAATCACCACCATTAGTGTTAATAGAGGATGGTTGTCCAGTTGTACTTCCTTTTAAACAATAATCACCACCACCATTAGTGTTAATAGGGATGGTTGTCCAGTTGTACTTGCTCTTTAAACAATAATCACCACCATTAGTGTTAATAGAGGATGGTTGTACAGTTGTACTTCCTCTTAAAACAATAATCACCACCATTAGTGTTAACAGAGGATGGTTGTACAGTTGTACTTGCTCTTAAAACAATAATCACCACCATTAGTGTTAATAGAGGATGGTTGTACAGTTGTACTTCCTCTTAAAACAATAATCACCACCATTAGTGTTAATAGAGGATGGTTGTACAGTTGTACTTGCTCTTAAAACAATAATCACCACCATTAGTGTTAACAGAGGATGGTTGTACAGTTGTACTTGCTCTTAAAACAATAATCACCACCATTAGTGTTAATAGAGGATGGTTGTACAGTTGTACTTGCTCTTAAAACAATAATCACCACCATTAGTGTTAATAGAGGATGGTTGTACAGTTGTACTTGCTCTTAAAACAATAATCACCACCATTAGTGTTAACAGAGGATGGTTGTACAGTTGTACTTGCTCTTAAAACAATAATCACCACCACCATTAGTGTTAACAGAGGATGGTTGTACAGTTGTACTTGCTCTTAAAACAATAATCACCACCATTAGTGTTAACAGAGGATGGTTGTACAGTTGTACTTCCTCTTAAAACAATAATCACCACCACGATTAGTGTTAACAGAGGATGGTTGTCCAGTTGTACTGCTCTTAAAACAATAATCACCACCACCATTAGTGTTATTCGAGGATGGTTGTCCAGTTGTACTTCCTCTTAAAACAATAATCACCACCACCATTAGTGTTAATAGGGATGGTTGTGCAGTTGTACTTCCTCTTAGAACAATAATCACCACCATTAGTGTTAATAGGGATGGTTGTGCAGTTGTACTTCCTCTTAAAACAATAATCACCACCATTAGTGTTAATAGAGGATGGTTGTACAGTTGTACTTGCTCTTTAAACAATAATCACCACCATTAGTGTTAACAGAGGATGGTTGTACAGTTGTACTGCTCTTAAAACAATAATCACCACCACCATTAGTGTTAACAGAGGATGGTTGTCCAGTTGTACTTGCTCCTAAAACAATAATCACCACCACCATTAGTGTTAACAGAGGATGGTTGTCCAGTTGTACTTCCTTTTAAACAATAATCACCACCACCATTAGTGTTAATAGGGATGGTTGTCCAGTTGTACTGCTCTTAAAACAATAATCACCACCATTAGTGTTAACAGAGGATGGTTGTCCAGTTGTACTTCCTTTTAAACAATAATCACCACCACCATTAGTGTTAATAGGGATGGTTGTCCAGTTGTACTTGCTCTTTAAACAATAATCACCACCATTAGTGTTAACAGAGGATGGTTGTCCAGTTGTACTTCCTTTTAAACAATAATCACCACCACCATTAGTGTTAATAGGGATGGTTGTCCAGTTGTACTGCTCTTAAAACAATAATCACCACCATTAGTGTTAACAGAGGATGGTTGTCCAGTTGTACTTCCTTTTAAACAATAATCACCACCACCATTAGTGTTATTAGAGGATGGTTGTCCAGTTGTACTTCCTTTTAAACAATAATCACCACCACCATTAGTGTTAATAGAGGATGGTTGTCCAGTTGTACTTGCTCCTTAAACAATAATCACCACCACCATTAGTGTTAATAGAGGATCGGTGTCCAGTTGTACTTGCTCTTATAACAATAATCACCACCACCAGTAGTGTTAACAGAGGATGGTTGTCCAGTTGTACTTGCTCCTTAAACAATAATCTCCACCATTAGTGTTAATAGAGGATGGTTGACCAGTTGTACTTGCTCTTAAAACATAAATCATGACCAGCACCGTCTCGAAATTTGCGTTATGGGATTTATCGCCTAAATGTGTCCCTGTGATGTAAGCAACTTCTTTTGGCTGGTTGTTTATGGTCATTTGATTTTCGCAAAGGGCAATGCAGTGTGTGTCACGTGGAGTAGAATGTCGTGCCTCAGGAACGATGATGTTGACCTTCACCTTGATCCGCGGCCGTCATCTACTCAACCGGAACTTCCTGACCGGAGCCTTGATGAGGGCTAAATGTACTTTTTCCCGATGAGGGAAAGAAATGCCAATCCCGCTATCCCACAATGTCGTGTTTCCTGACCTAAAACATTGTTTATTAATAACAATCGAAAGTAAAAAGTACCCGCTACAAGTACTCTGCTCTTCTTCTGGACAATTAACTGTATTCTTTCTTGTTGTTGGCCTTTAAAAAAAAAAAATAATAAATACGTCCCACCGACACAGATAGTCCTTATGGCGAAGATGGGAAAAGAAAGGCTTAGGAGTGGGAAGGAATCGGCCGTGGGCCTAAATTAAGGTACACCCCAGCATTTGGCTGGGTTGCACATGATAAATCACGGGAAAGAATCTTCAGGGCTGCCGACACACGATGCCCGGAATGCAAGCTCACAGCTGCGAACCAACTCACAGGTAAATCTCAAGTGAGCTAAAACATCGCCAATGGAGTTGTTAAAACCATTGCCAATTTTACTATTTCTGAATAAGTATACTCTAAATTATTTTCAAAGAGAATTACATCTTCAGCGTTCAGCCTGCAACCCTTCATTTACAACTACCTCTTGTCTTTAAACTGAGTCCATCCGTCGTCGTCTTGATCTGTCTCTACTTCTCTTACCCTACATAACTGAGACTATTATACTCCTAGGGAACCTATACTCCTCCATGTGACCATCAGCCAAGCCAGTTTATGCGTACAGCTTCATCAATCGAGTTCGTTTCTAACTTAGCCTTTAATCCCATCATTCCGAGAACCCTCCTGCCATTGTTTCCACCGCTTTGTACCAGCAATCATTTTCGCTACTCTCATGTCTGTTACTTTTAACTGATGAATAAGATATCCTGAATCCACGCAGCTTTCGCTCGTGTAAAGGAAACTTGGTCTGAAAACAGACCGATGTAAAGATAGTTTCGTCTGGGAGCTGACTTCCTTCTTACTGAATACTGTTGATCACAACTGCGAGCTCACTACATTAGCTTTACGACACCTTGATCCAATCTCACTTCCTATATATATTTGCTATTTGCTTTACGTCGCGCCGACACAGATAGGTCGTTTGGCGACGATGGGATAGGAAAGGCCTAGGAATTGGAAGGAAGCGGCCATGGCCTTAATTAAGATACAGCCCCGGCATTTGCCTGGTGTGAAAATGGGAAACCACGGAAAACCATCTTCAGGGCTGCCGACAGTGGGGCTCGAACCCACTATCTCCCGATTACTGGATACTGGCCGCACTTAAGCGACTGCAGCTATCGAGCTCGGTACTTCCTATATTACCAACCTGGGAGAACAGGCATCCTAAATACTTGAAATTATCTACCTTTACCAACTTTGTATCACCAATCTGACGTTCATTTCTCTTGGATTTCTTACCTACCGACATCAATTTAGTCTTAGAAAGGCTGATTTTTATATCATATAATTTTTCAAGTTCTAAGATATTAGACTGCAGGCTTTCGGCACAATCTACCTACCACTAAGACCAAGTCGTCAGCATACACCAGACTGCTTGCTACATTTCTACCTAACTGAATCCCTCCCTGTCACTTTATACCTTTCAGCAGATTATCCATATAAACTATGAAAAATAAAGGGGAAGGATTCCAGCCTTGCCTAACACCTGTAAGTACCCTGAACCTAGAACTCATTCTACAATTAATTCTCACTGCAGCCGAATTATCAACATAAATGTCATTGATTAAACTCTTTTCTCATAGTGCGGCGAACATCTTGATCCTCGGTACTCCGAACAGAATTACTGTTATTCAATTCTTCATGAGAATAAACAATACAGAGTTCATTCTGCAAGTTCCCTTCTTTTACGAAATACAGTATTATTCGGTACTTACACCTCATGTCACAAACTTCTGCCATGTTAACTAAATTGAAGCACTCCACTTGTTGATTTTTAACAAATCTTTCTTCGGCTTGCTGATGAATTACATCGCAGCACATTCATTTTCATTAACACTCCTTTACCTGTTTTGCAGATTGCACATTACGGAGCTCTCTACTGGTGAGTTACATTTTCTAGTCCCACTTACGTTGTCACAAAATTTTCTCTTGTACCATAGTCGTAACTTTCTTCTGCCGAAAGTTGCTAAACATTTCGACCAAGGACAAAATTCTACTAAATTATTCCAAAAACTGAGCTCCTCATCTTCAAGTAAATGCCTTCTTCTAGTTCCTTCTCTAGTTGCAAATTCCCATGAGCCATCCTTTCAAAAACTTCAGAACACCTTATGACGGCTTATTTGCATTGAAATGCAAAGGGCACTGTGTACCTACGGCTGAAAATTCGACCTTGTGTTTGAAAGCTTTGAGGTAAACGTCGCCGACACACCGCAACTCTGTATGACAAATACAATATAGAAAATACTGATAAAATGGAAAGAAATACTGATGGGCTGTGTCATATATGAGACTGAGTTCGAGGTGGTTTAAGAGGAAGTACAACTGTGCAACCATCTCCTATTAACAGTAATGGTGGTGGTGATTATTGTTTTAATAGTTGTAGGGTAAAATTGAGTGTGCGTGACGTGTGACGTGGTGGTTGGTATGGGTAGGTGTCGTGTTGTATTTTAGATAAAGTATGTACGCTCAGAATATGATCTCGCCATGCACCAGAATGGGAATGGTAAGACAATGCACCAAGAAAAACACAAGGGATAAACCAGGATATATATATATATATATGTCCGTCCGTGCACAAGTTCACAGGTAGTTTTCAATTTTCAAGGTGAAAGGTTTTCAGCAGAGCGCATAAGTGGAAGCTTTTTCACTGAGTCCATGTATTCAGAGGAACCGAGGTAGGTACAAATTTCGTGAGGGCAAGGAAAGGCGTACGACAAAAAAAAGGGGAAAGAAGAAATAGTTTTTTTTATAATAACAATATATTAGCAAAAAACACCCAGAAGAAACATTTTACAAGCCAAAGAAAACAACAATCATCCAAAGGTCAGTTAGTTCTGACTTCCAAAAGAGAAAAAGCAGATGGGACAACCATGTTAATTTTCAGATCTGTTTTTCAAAGAGAACAGCTAGACTCGAAACCTTCAATAATAATACAACCTCTTTTACATGAGGAGTATCCTACACAAGGAAAACAGAAATTTACGTATGAACACGAAAAAACATTAAAATTTGAAAGACATATGGGCCACTGTACAATAATACATGTAGAAGGAAAAAAAAAGGGGCGGAAGGGATGCGGAATAGGAAGGTGGGGAAAGGGAAGGGACGTGAAAGAAAACGGTACCAATGGCTGCCAACAGGGATTTGGAAAATAGGACCACCCAGTATCGATGAAATTCCAAAATAGCAAACAGAAGCTAGGTGATAGTTCAATTGATTCTATTCATGCGTTTGCTCGGGAAAACAGTTGAATTTCAATGGTTCATATCGCAGCGATCACTTGACGTATCACAAAGTCCAACTTCGGAGTGAGATGGTAATGTAATTCCAAAGTAAGGTACCGCTATCAATAGCTGCAGTTAGCTTATTATCAACATGAACTGTCATTGGTAGCCAGTAACGGCAATTTGAAAATTAAGGAAGTGCAGCATTAAAAGAAAGTTCAAAGAACAACATGGAAATGAAATAAATTAAAGTTTTCGCTCACCCGTCCAGGAGTCGTAGCTTTTCAATGGTACACAAAAGCACATTTTAAAAGAAACTTTGCACACAGTCCAGCTGGTAGCAAAATAAAACCAAGTCCTCCCTCCACACAAATCGTCGTGTTCATCCAAACTCGCTGCTCAAGCCCAGAGCAGGCCAATTTATATTGAGGTAGAAGCGTCCAGAAAGGACGAGAGCATACAGTACCCAATGCGCAGCGAAGCGGTAGGGGAAGGAAAGAGGGAGGGTAAGCCGCACGAGCAGTTGAAGCTGGACGGGCGAAGAGAGCACAGGCAGGTTAGTAGCGGCATATGCAGCGTAGTAAACGTAGAATCCATAAAACAGTAGAAAAATTCGGAGCACGTTATATACTCCCAGCAGCCGGAGAAATCCGAAGGATTGGGTGTAGAAGCGACGAAAGTCCATTGATGCTCCAGAGGGGCGCCGAACTCAGGAACACGAAGAGAGTGTCGTCGTCGAGGAGGCAAAAACAAAAAGCAAGAACAGGCATGAGTTACAAGTAAGAAGAGAAGAGGAAAAAAGGGAGGGGCAGAGGGGAGGGGATAAAAGAGAAAGAGCGATCCGGATCGAAAAAAAGGGAGGGAGGAGACAAGAAAAGGAAAGGGGTTACAAAAAAAAAAGTTTTACATAAAAGTTACAATATGTATATATAAGTGGCCGTACAAAAATTTTTACAAAAAAGTTAAGTAAATGAAAGTACAATGACAGAGGAGTATTTAATAAGATGGTGTCCCATAAAAAAAAGAAACCCATCAGGGGAAATGATCGATGGGGGAGCCGGAGGAAGCGACGAAGTGTGTGGAGGGAGCATGACCGGGTGGGCAAAAGAAAAAAGCAAAGATATGAACGACAGAAAAAAAAGGGAAAGAAAAAGGGGGGGGGGGAACATGGGTGAACAAACGCAAGTAAAGAAAAAACAATAGTACACTAGGAAAAAAAGATGAAATGAAGTATAAATTGTCCATCCCTGCGGCAAGCCAAGGGGTTAAGCGGAGAACTTTTTTAAAAGGGAAAAATGAGCCTTACGAATATCATTAGGATTGTCCAAGGATTGCAACAAAGCTGTAACAGAGGACGGAAAGGAAAGAATGCGAAAGGGCCCAAGCCAACGGGGAGAAAGCTTAGCAGATAAGTGTTGAGAGGAGGAACTGATGGGATGGTTTTTGAAGAGAACTAAATCCAAAGGTTTGAAGGTGGGAGAGCGAACGCGAGAATTGTAAGTTTTTTTATGGAGGTCTCTGGCTTGAAACAACTTTTTGAGAGCATCTTGCAAATGATCAGGGGTGAGAAGATGAGATGGAGTGTTCAACAAAGAGGACAAATCCCATGTCAAAGAGAGAGGGGTGTGTAATTCACGGCCTAAAAATAATTTAGCCGGAGTATAAGAGGTTGAATTATGAACAGTAGCGTTTGATGCCAAGGCAAAATAAGGCAATTCGGCATCCCAAGTCCGGTGATCATGTGAATGAAAAATAGATAGAAGGGATTTTAGATTACGATGATAACGCTCAACGATGTTAGCTTGAGGATGGTAGGGGGAAATATTGATTTTCTTAATCCCATGAGAAAAACAAAAATTATAGAAGAGTTTAGAGGTGAAAACAGTAGCATTATCAGACACCAACATTTTAGGAATTCCAGTGATGGGGAAAATTTGGGTAGATAGTAAGTTAATAATTATCTGGGAAGAAATAGTTCGTAAAGGACGAAGAACAATAAATTTAGAAAAACCATCGAGTAAGGTGAAAATATAAGAGTTAGATTTCGAAGATTTTACAAGAGGTCCCACAATATCAACATAGAATTTCTCAGCAGGGTAAGTAGGGTGGGAGGCAGCATAATTACCATAGGGCTGATGATTGGGGGGCTTATGTTTCTGACACAAGTCACATAAGCGGACCCACGAATATACCTCTTTCCGCATCTGAGGCCAAAAGAACTGAGAAGCAAGACGAGCATAAGTTTTAGACATGCCAAAATGACCCCCAACAGGGGATCCATGGAAATACTGAAAAACCATTTGTCGGAGACTGGAAGGGAGAACGAGACGAGGAGTGGCGCGCGGAGTAGGTTTGAAAATTAAAAGCTGATTGTGGAGACGAAAGGGGCCAGAATAATCGGGAGAAGAAAGATCTTGACAAAGTTGTTGACAATAAGGATCAAGTTTTTGATGATCAAGACATGATTGAAAGGAAAGGGGAAAATTGATAAGGGAAGAAATAGAAGTAACAGAGTTGATAGGAAGTTGATTAAGCTCAGAAAGATGAGATGAAGTATCATCAAAAAGCCGAGATAGCGCGTCAGCAACAGAATTATGATACCCGGAAACGAACTTAAGAGAAAATTTGAAACGGGATAGGCGAAGCAACCATCTACCGGTACGTCCAATTTTGGGGGCATTATGTAATAACCAAGAAAGGGCCTGGTTATCAGTACTAACTAAGAATTCGCGATGGTCTAAGTACTCCGCAAAATGCTCAATGGAAAGAATGAGAGCTAAAGCCTCCCTTTCATACACAGAATATTTACGTTCAACGGGGGTAAGAAGACGACTGAAATAAGCAACAGGTAAAGTTTGATCGTTCTTCGTCTGTTGGAGAACAGCACCTATGGCAACATCGGAGGCGTCAGTGGAAAGTTCAAATTTAAAATCAAAATCAGGGATTTGCAAAAGAGGGGCCTGAGAGAGCTTAGATTTTAACGTATCAAAGGCGGTTTGTTGAAGAGAAGACCAATGAAATTTGATACCTTTACGTTTAAGCAGATTGAGGGGTTCGGAAAGTAAAGAAAAATTGGGAATATATTTGGCATAAAAACCAATCATCCCAAGAAAAGAACGTAATTGCTTAAGATTAGAGGGAGGAGGTATTTTGTGAATGGCAGAAACTCTTTCAGGGTTGACAGCCACCCCCTGTGAACTTAAGATGTGACCCAAAAATTTAATAGATGTCTGGGCGATAAGGACCTTAGAAGGGTTGACAGTTAAGCCGACTGAGCGGAGGCGAGTCAATACTTCACGAACATGGAGTAAATGGGTTTCAAAATCTGAAGAATAAATAAGAATATCATCAATAAAAGGAAATAAGTATTTATATTTTATATCAGCAAACAAGGAATCCACAAACCGCTGCATAATTTGTGAGCCAAGATTCAAACCGAAAGGGACTTTTTTGAATTGATATAGTCCATTCGGGGTAATAAAAGCCGTATAGCGAGAACTAACGTCATCTAAAGGAATTTGATTATAAGCCGAATTTAAATCAAAGATGGTAAAAAACTGAGCATTTGAAAAATGTTGAAAAGCAGATTGCAATTTTGGCATGGGATAGGCATCATAGAGGATGCGAGAATTTAATTTTCTATAGTCCACTATAAAACGGGAGGATCCATCGGGTTTATCGACGATGAAAGCGGGAGAGGCATAATTAGAAGATGATGGAATAATAGTCGCAGTTTGAAGCATTTGGTCAACTAAGGCATTCAAAATTTTCATGCGAGGGGGACTCAAAAAATAAGGAGAAGAACGAACCGGGGTAGGATCAGTAAGATCAATGTGAGCAGAAAAATTTTTAACGGTGCCCAAAGTGTGGGTAATGACATCGGAAAATTCTTCAAGTAAGGACTGAACGCGGTCAGAATGAACAGAATTTATAGGTAAACATGTAGAGGGATGAGAAAGAGGGAAGTCAAAACTATGAACCAATGGAATAGACTTAGAGGAAAAATGAAAGGAGACCGTAGAGTTGACCGAATCCAATATAAGTCCAGTATGGGAAAAAAAATCAAAACCTAAAATAATAGGTGATGATAAGGTCTGAACAACCAAAAAGGTAAAAGGCCAAGAAAAATCTTGCATCTTAATATTCAAAGAAATAGCACCAACGATTTCTAAAGGTTGATTGCAGGCAGAAAGACAACGTACAGTAGAGGGAGAATAGGAGAGCTGGGGACATAAAGATTGCAAAGATTGAAAAAATGGCAAACTAACAAGAGAAACAGCAGCCCCAGAATCTAACAAAGCAAGAGAGGGTAGGTTATTAACGGTGACGAGAACATGAGAGGTCGGAGGTAGGAAAGAGGTAGAACAAGGCGAAAAGGAAGAAGAGGTGAAGGGAATGGGTGAAATCATAGAGGTAGGACGAGGTGTCTGAAGAGTGTGGGAAGGCAGATTTTCCCCATGAATACGCCGACTGCCTAGCGGCGAGGGGGAAAGGCGTTTCCCACAGGCAGAGTGGTGCAAAACTTAGAAATGTGACCCGGTCCTTTACAGCGAAAACAGACAATGGGGGAACGAACATTAGAAGGAGGCAGAGCAGAAGATGATGTGAAGGAAAAGGAAGACGGAATAGGCGGTGGTGGAACGGAAGAATAATAAGAAGTATCGCTTAACGCAGACAAAGCATGAGATTGAGCCAGATTATATAATTGAAGCATAGAAGTTGGAGGGTTCAGTGCATTAAAAAGTTGTCGAAAGGAGGGAGTAGCATAAAACTGAACAATCGAAATTAATTCAGCAACATTATGGGCAATATTTAGTACATCACTATAAGTAGTGATAGAATCTAAATAATCATGTGCGGATTCAGTCGGAAGTTGGTGACGACGAATGAACTCGGTACTGAGTTTAAAACGTATCTCATAAGGCAAAAAATAATTATGAATAGCATTACGTAACTCATACCAGGTGGAAAAATGAGACATGTTATCCAACCAAAATTTAGAAAAAAAAAACCCGTGGTCTTAGCGGATAACAAACCAAGCATTTGAGGAAAAGAGGCTAAATTGAGATTGAGAAATTTACGAACAGAGAAAAGCCACATAGTAAGGTTACGAGGATCAGTCGCTATTAACTGCGGAACCTGAAGTAAAGATTGTTTGATAATATGAACATTCAAGGAACTGTCAACAGCACTAAGTTGGGGAGTGGATGGAGAAGAATGGGGGCCTAGATCCGGAGCCATGTTGTGATGGTGAGAAAACGGGAAAGATTTGTGATCAGAAAACGGGTTAGTGGATGAAGGAGTCGAAGGATAAGAGAAGGAACTCGGAGGAGTAGAAATAGAAAAAGAAATCAAGTCATTGACGGGAGGGTTAGGCAAAGAAAGATTATGATAAGTAGGAGGGGGAGAAGAATTGTCGTCACCCAAAGGGAAATTATCAGAGAAGCATGCCATAATGGAAAATTTGCTAAAAGAAATGGAGTAATGAGAGAAAAAGGTCTGCTACCATTTGTAGTGTATAATGAGTGAGTGTGACGTGTGACGTGGTGGTTGGTATGGGTAGGTGTCGTGTTGTATTTTAGATAAAGTATGTACGCTCAGAATATGATCTCGCCATGCACCAGAATGGGAATGGTAAGACAATGCACCAAGAAAAACACAAGGGATAAACCAGGATATATATATATGTCCGTCCGTGCACAAGTTCACAGGTAGTTTTCAATTTTCAAGGTGAAAGGTTTTCAGCAGAGCGCATAAGTGGAAGCTTTTTCACTGAGTCCATGTATTCAGAGGAACCGAGGTAGGTACAAATTTCGTGAGGGCAAGGAAAGGCGTACGACAAAAAAAAGGGGAAAGAAGAAATAGTTTTTTTATAATAACAATATATTAGCAAAAAACACCCAGAAGAAACATTTTACAAGCCAAAGAAAACAACAATCATCCAAAGGTCAGTTAGTTCTGACTTCCAAAAGAGAAAAAGCAGATGGGACAACCATGTTAATTTTCAGATCTGTTTTTCAAAGAGAACAGCTAGACTCGAAACCTTCAATAATAATACAACCTCTTTTACATGAGGAGTATCCTACACAAGGAAAACAGAAATTTACGTATGAACACGAAAAAACATTAAAATTTGAAAGACATATGGGCCACTGTACAATAATACATGTAGAAGGAAAAAAAAAAGGGGGCGGAAGGGATGCGGAATAGGAAGGTGGGGAAAGGGAAGGGACGTGAAAGAAAACGGTACCAATGGCTGCCAACAGGGATTTGGAAAATAGGACCACCCAGTATCGATGAAATTCCAAAATAGCAAACAGAAGCTAGGTGATAGTTCAATTGATTCTATTCATGCGTTTGCTCGGGAAAACAGTTGAATTTCAATGGTTCATATCGCAGCAATCACTTGACGTATCACAAAGTCCAACTTCGGAGTGAGATGGTAATGTAATTCCAAAGTAAGGTACCGCTATCAATAGCTGCAGTTAGCTTATTATCAACATGAACTGTCATTGGTAGCCAGTAACGGCAATTTGAAAATTAAGGAAGTGCAGCATTAAAAGAAAGTTCAAAGAACAACATGGAAATGAAATAAATTAAAGTTTTCGCTCACCCGTCCAGGAGTCGTAGCTTTTCAATGGTACACAAAAGCACATTTTAAAAGAAACTTTGCACACAGTCCAGCTGGTAGCAAAATAAAACCAAGTCCTCCCTCCACACAAATCGTCGTGTTCATCCCAACTCGCTGCTCAAGCCCAGAGCAGGCCAATTTATATTGAGGTAGAAGCGTCCAGAAAGGACGAGAGCATACAGTACCCAATGCGCAGCGAAGCGGTAGGGGAAGGAAAGAGGGAGGGTAAGCCGCACGAGCAGTTGAAGCTGGCGGGCGAAGAGAGCACAGGCAGGTTAGTAGCGGCATATGCAGCGTAGTAAACGTAGAATCCATAAAACAGTAGAAAAATTCGGAGCACGTTATATAGTAAGTACAACTGTACATCCATCCTCTATTAACGCTAATGGTGGTGATTATTGTTTTAAGAGTAAGTGCAAGTGGACAACCATTTTCTATGAACACTAATGGTAGCGATTATTGTTTTAAGGGGAGTACAAGTGTACAACCATTTTCTTTTATTCCTAATGGTGGTCGTGATTATTGTTTAAAGAGTAATGAGTTAGGTCCCTTCTCCAATGACCGGAGTATAGTTCTGTGAGTCTCTAAAGTTTCAAGTTATTGTGTAAACTCTAGGGCCTCTTATTCAGAATTGCTTTCTAGTACAATGATAGTTCTTTATTTCTGTATTTAAGGTATTTCATAGTTATGATGTCTGGTAATTTTCTTTCTTTTGTAATCCGGTTACCGTCCATGGTTGGGTTCTCCCTCGGACTCAAAGATGGAACCCCCTCTACCGCCTTCAGGGCAGTATCCTGCAGCGATAGACTTTGGTTGTGGGGATACAACTGGGGAGGAGGAGTAGTACCTCGTCACCTACTATGCTGAACAGGGGCCTTGTGGGGGATGGGAAGATAGGGAGGGATAGACAGGGAAGAGGGAAGGAAGTGGCCGTGGCCTTAAGTTAGGTACCATCCGGACATTTACTTGGAGGAGATGTGGGAAGCCACGGAAATCCACTTCAAAGATGGCTGAGGTAAGAATCGAACCCCTCTGTTCAGTTGACCTCCCGAGGCTGAGTGGATCCTTTTCCAGTCCTCGAACCACGCTTCAAATTTCGTGGCAGAGCTGGGAATCGAACCCGTACGTCCAGGGGCGGCATATAATTAACTAGCCACTACATCACGGAGGCGCATATGGTTAACATTCAGGATTTATTTTCCTGTAATGATTTTGCCTCCTATTCCATATATTTCATCGAAGAGGACAATGAACATCCCAAGCTGTGAACCCTTGTGCTTCCACGGAGCCAACGGGCTCAATAGATGAAATATGGCGGTCACCGCCTTGACCGCACAATGTCCACTGCAGATTGAACTTCAATGAGTCCGTGCACTGGCACACGTGTGACTGAACTAGGGGCGTACGCGCAGTGCACGTGTAGTGACTTGTTTTTCTGAAAAACTACAATGGTCTGCACTAAGTTAAGTTTTGCTGCCACAAGAAACGAAAGTGATTACATAGATGTGGTGAATAGATACTATTATTTATAACATTTTGCGATGACATTTTTCTACATATCCCTAAGATTTATCTGTCTGCCTTTCTATCTATAGTATATAGCAGAGCTGCCCAGTGCGGCCAGGCAGCTTACGTAGCAAGTATACGTCACAGTAAAGTGAGGGAGCTCTCCTGCACCACTCTGAATGGAAAAATAAAACGCTATAATGGCAAGAAAACCGACCTTTTCAAGATATTCCACACTGCGCTTGATACAAACAGTTTTATTTTCTTACGTTTACACATTCAGAGAAAAATAACACATTATATTTTTGTGTTACTATTTACAAAGATGCAGAGTTTAAGCGTACAAGCTACGATTTACAATTCCTTGAATGGGAATGACAGTATTTTCATTTTAAGAAAGGTAACATTTCTATTATTCATTCACCAAAAGTAATTGTCATAGTGTTGTGTGACTTTCCCTGTCACCGACTTTCTGAAAATACTGTAGTATTTAAACTTAACAGGCTTCCGGTGATAATAACTGGTCTTTAAAGGACGACGGAGTTTCATCCCGAATGAGGACACAAATATCCAACAACAACAATGTACACTACGTCTTCAATTAAATAACCTAACTGATATTATTCCCTGCAAGCTTGATTGCAATATTGGTGAGTTTATCAGATAATTTAAACCACAAGCCGCAGCTTATCCACCGTAACTCCGGTGTTCCTAAAGCACCTCTTTAAACGTAATAGTGGAAAATGTACTTCATTACGTACATTATAAAAATATTTCAGGTGTTAGCCCTAATTCTGTATTGTAATTGAGAATAACGTGGATGCGTGCTCTCTTTCTTTCATTATTTTCTACCTCCACTTGAACCTGGACTATCGCCGCGGTGATCGTGAGCGACTTCGTGCAACCTTGGCGCCCAGCGTGAACACCTCTGCTATACAGGGTAAGATGGTACATTTTTGATCAAAATTTAATTCATCTTGCACTCACACTTCATTTGTAGTACCATAAGCATTCTTTCACATTGACAATAAAGTGTCTACCATAAATAATCGCATACAATATTAATGATAGTATTTCAATAAACTCCCATTTTGAAAATGATACGAAATAGAGGAGCCTGTCTTTGTTGGTACAGTTCTGATCACAGAACGTACAACTTGGATTACTCACATTTTACATACGCTTTTCCCTCAACACACATCTCATTATACCACGCAATGCAGTCCTGCAATTGAATCCATGGCCCTTTTATCATGAAATTCTCACAGTTATAATCCACATGAGAAAATTCACACTGGTTGTCTTTCGAATGTTCTCTCTTAGATTTATCCATCCTTAAGATTTGTTGTGCTTGACATGCTGATTATCTTGTGATTTACGTTTACATTATCCTCATTCTTAAAGAGAGATTTTCTGCGCTCAACAATACAAAAATGCTGGTCTGATGTTAAACGCGACATTTTGGCGTGGATTCCTTTCCAGGGGACAGTAAGATATTTTTCATAGATTCGTCGCGAGATACAGTGCTTGTAACATTATCAATCAATCACTACTGATCTGCATTTAGGGCAGTCACCCAGGTGGCAGATTCCCTATCTGTTGTTTTCCTAGCCTTTTCTTAAATGATCGCAAAGAAATTGGAAATTTATAGAACATCTCCCTTGGTAAGTTATTCCAATCACTAACTCCCCTTCCTACAAACGAATATTTGCCCCAATTTGTCCTCTTGAATTCCAACTTTATCTTCATATTGTGATCTTTCCTACTTTTAAAGACACCATCCAAACTTTTTCGTTTACTGATGTCTTCCCACGCCATCTCTCCACTGACAGCTCGGAACATACCACTTAGTCGAGCGGCTCGTCTCCTTTCTTCCAAGTCTTCCCAGCCCAAATTTTGCAACATTTTTGTAACGCTACTCTTTTGTCGGAAATCGCCCAAAACAAATCGAGCTGCTTTTCTTTGGAATTTTTCCAGTTCCTGAATCAAGTAATCCTGGTAAGGGTCGCATACACTGGAACCATACTCTAGTTGGGGTCTCACCAGAGACAAATATGCTCTCTCCTTTACATCCTTACTGCAACCCTTAAATACTCTCATAACCATGTGCAGAGATCTGTACTCTTTATTTACAATCATACTTATGTAACTAACCCAATGAAATCTTTCCTTATATTAATATCTAGGTATTTACAATGATATCCCCAAAGGGAACTTTCACCGCATCAACGCAGTAATTAAAACTGAGAGAACTTTTCCTATTTGTGAAACTCACAACCTGACTTTTATCC
Organism: Anabrus simplex; assembly: GCF_040414725.1. Taxonomy (NCBI): domain Eukaryota; kingdom Metazoa; phylum Arthropoda; class Insecta; order Orthoptera; family Tettigoniidae; genus Anabrus; species Anabrus simplex. The sequence goes on from NC_090274.1 coordinate 131,246,809, forward strand.
CCGTTTATCATAATACCATTGCCTACTGTCCATCTCACAACATTATCGAGCTCATTTTGAAGTTGCTCACAATCTTGTAACTTACTTATTACTCTGTACAGAATAACATCATCTGCAAACAGCCTTATCTCTGAATCCACTTCTTTACACATATCATTGATATATAAGAATACATAAAGGTCCAATAATACTGCCTTGAGGAATATTCCTCTCTTAATTTTTACAGGGACAGATAAAGCTTCACCTACTCTAATTCTCTGAGTTCTATTTTCTAGAAACAGAGCCACCCATTCAGTCATTCTTTTGCCTAGTCCAATTGCACTCATTTTTGCCAGTAGTCTCCCATGATCTACCCTATCAAATGCCTTAGACAAGTCAATCGCGATACAGTCCATTTGACCTCCTGAATCCAGGATATCTGCTATATCTTGCTGGAATCCTACAAGTTGAGCTTCAGTGGAATAACCTTTCCTAAACCCAAACTGCCTTCCATCAAACCAGTTATTAATTTTGCAAACATGTCTAATATAATCAGAAAGAATGCTTTCCCAAAGCTTACATACAATGCATGTCAAACTGACTGGCCTGTAATTTTCAGCTTTATGTCTATCACCCTTTCCTTTATATACAGGGGCTACTATAGCAACTCTCCATTCATCTGGTATAGCTCCTTTAACCAAACAATAATCAAATAAGTACTTCAGATATGGTACTATATCCCAACCCATTGTCTTTAGTATATCACCCGATACCTTATCAATTCCATCTGCTTTTCTAGTTTTCAAATTTTGTATCTTATTGTAAATGTCATTGCTGTCATAGGTAAATTTTAATACTTCTTTAGTATTAGTCACCTTCTCTATCTGGACATTATCCTTGTAACCAACAATCTTTACATACTGCTGACTGAATACTTCTGCCTTTTGAAGATCCTCACATACACACTCCCCTTGTTCATTAATTATTCCTGGAATGTCCTTCTTGGAACCTGTTTCTGCCTTAAAGTACCTATACATACTCTTTCATTTTTCACTAAAATTAGTATGGCCACTAATTATACTTGCCATCATGTTATCCTTAGCTGACTTCTTTGCTAGATTCAATTTCCTAGTAAGTTCCTTCATTTTCCCCTTACTTTCACAGCCATTTCTAACTCTATTTCTTTCCAACTTGCACCTCCTTCTTAGTCTCTTTACTTCCCTGTTATAATATAGTGGATCTTTACCATTCCTTACCACCTTTAAAGGTACAAACCTATTTTCACATTCCTCAACAATTGATTTAAACCTATCCCAGAGCCTGTTTACTCTTTTATTTACCGTTTCCACCGATAATAGTTACTTATTAAAAACTCCCTCATGCCGGTTTTATCAGTCATATGGTACCGCCTAACAGTCCTAATTTTAATCTATTCTTTTCTTTCACATTTATTTTTAATTACCACAAAAACAGCTTCGTGATCATTAATACCATCTATTACTTCGGTTTCTCTATAGAGCTCATCTGGTTTTACCAGCACCACATCCAGAATATTCTTCCCTCTAGTTGGTTCCTTCACTTTCTGAATCAGGTGCCCTTCCCATATTAACTTATTTGCCATTTGTTCGCTATATGAGCAAAATGCTCACGGTCATTGAAAATCATCTGCACTTTTATACAGCGTGCAGTTTTGAACCTGAACCCTGTTGTACCTGTTGAAACGCACATTTGTGACCTTGAGAAGGGACAGGGAGGGAGGAATTATCAGCGACCGTCAAGGGTGAGCATTTTGCTTTTCGCGCGACCAGTCACGTTGGCGCTAATTTCTGAGTCTGTTATAGCAAATACAGTAGAGACAATACGCGACACTCAGCGAGATATCGAGGGACAGCTATTAGAGCTCTCTCTAGCGGGTAGACCTGAGAACTACTGATTCTGTCATAAGAACACGTGTATTTGTGTGTGAAGTTTTTGGTGTTATTTATGCGTTTTCAGTGAGTTGACACAATTAAATAGTAGCGTGTGTCATTCCTTGACATCTCCTGTCAACATGAGGGGAAAGGTATGTGCTGTGTTTGGCTGCAGTAACTATGAAGTAGAGAAGAAAGCGCGGTCTTTCTTTCGCCTCCCTCGTGACAAGAAAATGTAAGTAATATTCTGTTTGCATATATATTCTTCCAGTGACAAAGAGATTTTTATAGTACTTCATAATCTGGCTTAAAATAGAATACGCATATTTTATTGTATAGTGCAGCAGTTAACCTTCAATACCGATGTGTTGTAGGTGTGATCTGAGGGTTTTGAAATGCCACAGAAGTGATTTGGATAAGGTGTACAAGAAAGAAGGGACGTTACGCTTATATAAGAATTATAAGATCTGTTCAGATCATTTCCAGGCCACCGACTTTAAAAATCCTCGCCTATACAGCCAAGGGTATGTTACATTTTTACTCTAATTGTACGTAAATATTCCTCAAAGCATCACTATCGACAACATTTCATACTTTTCTTTCTTTTATCCCACTTCTCAGATTAAAGCCGGGATTTTATAGATTTTCTTTCTGTTAGTAGGCTTCATGTTAAGAGGAAAATTGTCCAGCTTTTAAATGTTAATTCATTGCATCACGTGTGTAAGGAATGCGCCGATATTTTGATTGACAAGTGTCTTAATGTGATGATACAATGTTTTTAAATGAGAAAATGACAAATCTAACCGTAAAAATTCAGGCAGGAATGCTAAAGCAAAAGAAGTAATGCATAAATGTAAGATGAACCCATTTCACAACAGTCCATTTCACATCTTGTTTATATGTCTAATTTCAGTCTTTAAATAATAACCTTTTAAATAATTCTTCATTCATTTATGCAGAATTGCTTTACCAACTTCGAAGTTAATATCTCTATAATACTTTCTTTCTAGACGTAATTCATTTATCCATTTTCGTATATGCATTTCCATTGATATTTGAATTTAGCGCGACTTTTCAGGTCAAGTCACTAGGAGCGCCACCGTCGAATTGTGTCCCATTTTAAAAAGGCTAAATCCGTAAGAGTCGCTTATTGTCTCTACTGTATTTGGTTATAGTTTCGCTATTGTTGTAGGCTGTTTCATAGTTGAAACAGTTCCTTGCAACTTGACGATGGCTTCATGTCGTGTTGGTTTGATGACATTCCTAGTGATCAACTCGAGAGCGAAAATCGTGACTCGGACTGTGAAAGTGAACGCAGTGAACATAATACGGAGAAGAACGTGTTGATGGAACCGAATCCGGATAGCAATCTGCAGCTGGCGAACAACATATGTTGAAGGTGAATCAGAATTTCATGTTTGGTGACAAAGTGGGGCAGACGCCCAGCACGCTCGCGTACTTGTGACTCATTCTCCTTGGGCACGCACTACTTTAGAAAGTTACCCGAGATACAGTTACAACCATGTGTGATTTATTACTATATGTAATTTTATTTGTAATTCTTAATATTCTTTATGACCATTTGTGGTTTATCCTTATGTTCGTTTAACGTGATAATACATTTACGCTTGAAATTGGTTGGTATTTATTATACAAACACGTCATGTCATACCGTGAGCATTTTTCTCAACGCGCGACCACTGGTGGGTTAATGTCGCCATCGGACAGACGAATCACCTCACTCCATGTGAACAGTGTGGAGAGGTTGGGGACTGAAGAGAGGTCCGGATGGTGTGAGCCCATTTACTTCAGTAGCGTCACAAGGACAAGTGCTACTGCTCCGGGGATTTGGTGGAACGCACGTGCGGGCGTGGGGAGAGCACTACATTTCTTATCTGAGTTTTCTTTAAACGTTGAGCAACAACAAATGGAATAACGATACGAATGAATGAGCATGGTAGATCTAAAGGCACACACTTAAATCGTATAATATTCTGAGCTTCATACAATCCAGGCAATTGTTCTGTCAAATGTCATTTCAACTCGGCGCACTCGTCCATAGTTAAGGACCCTTTCCACAGAGGCAATAAGTGCCCATTGTAAATGGCCTTATTGTACAAAAGAAAAGGTTTAAGAAATCGGCCATGAACGAACTGCTACGAGGCACTTTAAATCCTACTCTATATGGGCGTATGGCCCGAACTTACAGTGGCTAAGGGTGACTAGATGGCGAAATAATAAATTCCAAAATGTTTTGAAGAATTTAGAGTTTTAGACAATCGTAGTCACCCTCATAACAAGTTGATACTCCCTAAGCAGAGTCTTCAGACGTGCCTGGAAATGTATATTTAAAAGGCGATATTAAACTTTAGAAAGTTACATTAAGAAAGAATATTGAAGCTTCCCCTCCAGTTAACTTTCTGGAGTTATCACACATTAAAAAGATGTCTAGCGTCACCTTCAGCTGGCAGGCAAGGCTCTACACCGTATGCACTCAGAGTGGCGAAGATGACAAACTCGCCCGAAAGCGCCCAACATACCAACTCGGGGATGGTTCCCGAACTCTCTTGACTTGTACTCAGTCTCAATTTTTATTGGCTACCAAAATATGTACAAAAATTTCTGATTGACAAAGAACATAAGGAGTAAGAAAACCGTACAAGTGCTGATAACCTCAGCACATAAAAAACAATTTATAAGCACTTCAGATACAAAAATCTTGAAAATAGAACATTCCCCTAAAAATTAATTCAAAGTCCTCCCGAAAGAAGGAGCACGCAAGTCGATAGTAGACACATCTAAAGACTAAACCTCCAAACTTCTTCAGATACAAAGATTACGTTTCCCAATACAGATGCCCTCCTAGAAGGCGCGCGGTTCAAATGAACGGAGAAGGTGTACCTCCGGTACAGCTACAACACTAAGGCGGACATGGGCATGACATTAATAGAGGAGAATAAGGTGTGAATATAACAATGGTAGAGGAGACTAATATATATATATAACAATGATAGGGAAGATGAATATAAGTGTTACAGGGTTCACAGAGAGGTGAAAGAAGATGCGGGCTGAATGGTTCTATCTACGAAAGCCAAAGATTCTTTTAACACTTTGAAATAAATGTTGTATTTCTTTTCAGATCACAAACTTAACAAAATTCTTCACTTATTGAAAACAAAAAAATGTATCAGGTACAATGACAATGTTGATATAGGAATAGAAGAACCCAGAATAGGGAATTTAACACTCATGGGCTCCAAGCCACAAATTTACAATGCCGCCAATGTAGCGTTCAACTCAACACACAGTTCCAGAGCGCTTTGCTCCAAAGGCACCATTCAATGTTACACAAAAATCAAAAGCTAATATGCTCTCCCAAATTTATCCAAGGAGACTGAGCTCCCTAGAGCATACACAAGGTAGGCCCAATCTGTCCCTTACAATTTAGTTGATACAGGGGTATCTACTACCCAGATTTCTGGACCTTCGTAAAAAAGAAGAACAGCTTAACGCAACTCGTCCAAACTCAAAATGTAGGAGGCGTACACTTGCGCTCCTTGAAAACCCTACTTGGGCTCGTGGCCCGATGATGCAGAGGCTAATCTCAAGCTACCGAGGTGACCAGAAAGAAGGTTAATTAATGCTTTCCAGAAGGAGAAACAGTTATAAAATCGTAGTCACCTCAAGATAAATTGAAGAGAAACTCGAGAGGGTAACGCACTCTCTATCCCCGATTAACAGTTAAAGACTTTTATGTAGTTTACATTGGCAAGAAGTGGTTTCCATTTTTAACAAATGGATGGTTACAGAGTTAGAAATTAGAACCTTCCCCTCCGGTAAGACTGCGAAGATAGTTACAGAGATATAACATTGGTGGCCATTATTGGGCTGCTGTTCTGCCTGCCTTAACACACACACACTCAGTAAGTCGACGATAAATAAGTTAGGTAGTTTGAAAAAAACGCAGTTTATATACCCGAAGCGATGGTTCGAGAAGGCTCTGGACTAAATCCGGAGACACCATCTCATTTTTATTGGATAATCTAAAAGGTACAAGAAGCCTATTGTTGGCTGAAAAATAATTAAAGAAAATTTCTGATGGGCCATGTTCAAAAGCTGGTGGAGTGCGAACAAAGTGTTGCAAACATTGAAATATTGAAATAAATGAAAGTTAGTTTAGTTGCAAAAACCTATAAACACAAAACTTCTTTAAATAACTAATTCTTCTACCATGTACAAGAGGGCATTACATCAGTTTCTTGTAAGTACATCTATGTAGAAATGTTCAAACTTCTTGACGTAAAAGCACAAATAAATCCAGTCGGTTTAGGCAACTTAAAAAAAAAAACAACACATTACTCAAATACAAAATAGTGATATTTTCTGGTCCATGTCCCAACTTCAAGTATTAATGGTTTCAAGTTTAGTTTTCTAGATAGAGTACCCTAAGCACTTGTTTTAAATGTGACGGCTTGTACACCCCGGTACAATAAGAATAGTACAGGGGGCCAAGATATGAATATAACAATAGTGGAGGAGACCAAGATATGAACATAACAAAGGGAGACAAAGACATGAATATAACAATGGTAGTGGAGACCAACATATGAATATAATAATGGTAGGGGGACTAAAATATAAATATACCAATAATAAAGGAGACCAAGAAATGAATATAAAAATAGTAGAGAGGAAAAAGATATGCATATAACAACGATACAGGAGAGTAATGTATCAATGTAACAATAGTAAAGGAAACCAAGATATGAATATATCACTGATAAGGACAGTATTATATGAATATAACAATGGTAGTGGAGACCAAAATATGAATATAACAATGGTAGAGGAGACCAAGATATGAATATAACAATGATACAGGAAACTAATAGATCAATATAACAATTGTAGTGAGGACTAAGATATGAATATAACAATGGTAGAGGAGACCAAGATATGGATATAACAATGGTAGAGGAGACCA